>NW_017535719.1:495085-511745 GCF_001853355.1 Bactrocera latifrons | reverse complement strand
GGCGCCACGTAGCGAAAAGAAGAAACGACTGGCGCGCTGTTGTTAACTCGGCTATAATCGCGTAAGCGGTGTCTACGCCAATCAAGAAGAAGAAGAAGATTTTCTTTTCGAAACTCAAACATCCGATGGACGAAGTTCATTGAAGCCATTAAAAATAATTCACTGAATGCCACCTCAGTCGAAGAAAATATTATTAATCGTTAGACTGCTTTTTTTTTGGCTGAAAGTAAGATTATTTTGAAAGCGAAAATAAAGTTTTGTATAACAAGTATTTTCATCACATCACTCACGGATTGAACCGCATGTACAAAGTCACAAGGAAGTTCGAAAATTTTTATATTAATTATATGAAGGCTAAGGGAAGTATTGGTCCGATTCTACCCATTTTGGACACATAGAGATAACATTATAACAGCAGGATTATCCTTTAATTTGAATTATATATCTCACACATTCACCGAGATTTTCTATCAAAGGTCATTTCTAGGTACTGGGGTCTAAATATTCGGTACCAAGGGCATTGAACAGTTTTTATGGGATTTAAACAATTTTTGGTCATAAGGTGGTATGCACTAAAGACATTATTCGTGCAAAGTTTCATTCCGTCATATTAATTGCGTCCTGATTTGTAGTCCGAAAACGCCCATCTTATCTCGATTAGATAATACTCTAGCAAGTGGTTGCAAGAATATAAAAATTCCATAAAATAATTTGTGTCGGTTCGGACCATATACAGGGTTTGTTTGGAATGTTATAAGACTGCTTGTCTTCCGCCGCGACTGTACCTCGGAGTGTGCGCGTACCGACGGTAGAGGACGTAAGTTGTCTCCGAGCACCTGGAGAGTCAGGAAGACCTCTACTCTGTTGGAAAACCAGGYGGAGAAGGACCTAGCTTCGCTTGGAATCTCCAACTGGCGCCACATAGCGAAAAAAAGAAACGACTGGCGCGCTGTTGTTAACTCAGCTCTAATCCCGTTAACGGTGTCTACGCCAGTTAAGAAGAAGAAGAAGAAAGCCACACTGATCAGGTAGAATCAGTTTGTTAACTGTGATCTTTAGTCTTTTACACAATACGCTTGATAGAACTTTATATGCTATGTTTAAGAGACGTATCCTACGGTAGTTGGCGCAAATTGTGGGTTCTCTCTTTTTGCGGATTGTGCAGATCTCCAATCGTTGGGCATTTGTTCGTCCGACCATACAATGTCTACAAAGAAGCAGATGCATGCTCTTTATCAGTTCTTCGTCGCCGTGTTTGAAAACTCTGCAGGCAATCCATCAGCCCCCGCCGCTATGTTGTTCTTCAGATGGGTAATTGCTAATGGAACGTCTGCTCCATCGTCATCGATTGGGTAATCGGGTTTGCTTTCTTCTGTCATTATATGTTCACTACCATTCAGCAGGCTGGAGAAGTGTTCCCTACATAATTTTAGTATGCTTTGGGCATCGGTTACTACATCACTGGAGGTTCTACAAGAATATGCTCCTTTCTTGAAACTTTCCGCTAGGCTCCGCATCTTTACGTATAATTTTGCATTACCCTGTTCGGGCTCCGGCGAAGTCGATCAACCTCAACCCATTTGGCAATGTTTCATCGTGGTGGCTGAATTTAATGATCGTAGGGCAAAGGTACCCTCTTTGCCCACCCTGGCGTTAACGCCGCCAAGCACGATTTTTATATGATAGTGCACGTCTATAGTTCCAAGATAAGGTTGTTTTGATAAATTTTTGTTACTCGCTCATGGAAGGCATAGTTGGTCACATCGTCCTTCTCTTCCGTCTGGGCGTGGGCGCAAATCAGAGATATGCTGACAAACTTCGCTTTGATGCGGATTGTAACTAGACGTTCATCCACCGGGGTGAATGACAGTACTCGGCGACGGAGTCTCTAACYCACCACGAATCCCACACAGAATTTCCGCTTTGTATGGCAACTGTAGTAAATGCCACAAGGACCTACTCGACTCAGTTATTGTCCCGTCTATCGAATTTCTTGAATGACGGTAATGTCAGCCTTCAGAGACAAGATTCGTTTCTAGATTTAGAGAACTTTCCTCACTTGTGAGAACTTCTATGCATGACTCCATCCTCCTCAGATTAGTTTTAAGTCTTGAAAATACACAACTGACTAGATATTCACCATACACGAAATCTTGGAACAGACTCGTAAATAGGTAATGAACACACATCACCTCTTGGGCGATTTTAAAGCTGTTTTTGACAGCACGAAAAGGTGCTGCTTTTATGCAGTGATGTCTGAATTTGGTATTCCTGGAAAACTATACGGCTATGTAAACTAACGTTAAGTAATACCAAAAGCTCGGTCAGGGTCGGGAAGGACCTCTTCGAGCCGTTCGAAATCAAACAAGGTTTCAGATAAGGCGACTCCTTTTCATGCGACTTCTACAATCTGCTGTTGGAGAAAATAATTCGAGCGTTTTTGTTTATTTGAAAATATACAAATGGCCATGGCTTGAACAAGAAGTGTCGATTTTTGACATTTTTTCGATAGTTTTCCGTTCAAAAAAATAGGAAGATTTCAAATAAAAAAAAAGCCTTCATAGCGCGATTACGAATGGTGGTAAAAATATTCTTGCCAAATTGGAACTAGATATCTTCAAAACTCTTCCTTTGTGAGTGGAAATTGTTTCGAAAAAGGCCTTTAGAGATTGGAGCCGCTGTAGCGCCTGTAATAATTTGAATTTCTATTTTAAAATATGAAGGAATGTTTGTTACAGTGTATCGGTAAGAATGCAACAAAAAAAATCGATTTCTAGAAAATTTCGCACTTAGACGATCGATTAAGGTGTGCCATTAGTTTTCGGTGTGAACCAGTGTATTTGTTGGGTGGAGTTCATACCCATTTAATATAAACTCTACCGAATGGACGTAATTAAATAAATTGGGGCAATTTAATCAGAGGGGCGATAATCATAGGAAAAGTATGGTATAATACTCATACGCCAAATATTTCAGGCCTATTTGTCGTAATTCTTTTATGCTAAAAGGGATGGAAACAATTGTAGATAACTGCATAAGATAGAAGGTGCAATCATCACGCGTACAGAATAGATAGGTCTACCATAGATGAACAAGAGTATGCTATATAATGAACAAAAGATCCGAATATCCATATTTAAGAAATAAATTCGCAAAAGATGTTTTTTTTTACCTTAAAAAGCTTGTTTGCTTTAGTCCAATAACTGAATTCCTGCTTCATTTACGTGTTGTAAAGTGAGAGAATTTAATATTGTGCAATCCGAATTTATGGTAAAGATTTTTATATAATGTTAGCAACAAAAAAGCGACTACTTGACTAGGTAGGCAATTCTTCTAAAAGTGGGGGTACCGCCGCCATTGTATAATTTTTATACAGGTCTACATGCAATCCTATCGTATCATCTTTACTGTAAAGTTTAATGCATTTTTATCGTGTTTTGTTTTAAACATAACCCTCATATCATCTGATTTTATCTATATTTACTCTGTACGTTGAAGTACCAAAAATAAATGTTTCTGTTTAGCTATAGTAACTAGGTAGGTAAGAGTACTACCTTTGGGTTTTAATAGTGTTGATGGCGTCATTTTGGTAATATCTTGATATTACTTTCCACTGGTTTGGTGCCCTAAAACTACCGTTATGTTTATTGTTGATAGACATTCAAGGTTTGTTTTCCTTCCGTCCTTCGAGTTTGCAGCAACGGCGTGTGCTATTGTGGGGCACTCCCATGTTTAAAGCATGTTCTCCAAATGACCAGTGCTCCTTTATAGTAGCTGTAAGCTTGCATATACTTTTCCTGAACCTGTGTAATAAGTCCTTGGTTTTTGTTTTATCATAGTTTGTTTATACCTGTTTCTAAGGTCGAGTTGCGACCACAAGGCTAGTAGTACTGCCTGTTTGTATGTCTAATTCGTTTCCTTCTGTATCCATCAGCAGTTAAACAATAGAACTTACTTTATAACGAGTACTTCCGCTTGGAAGAAGCTAGCTGAGTAAGGTAGATGGTACGATAAAGAGATATCAAGCTCTTCGGATTATACCCCTGTCCCTTCACCGCATTCCATTTTGAACCCCTCGGTATATATTGAGATACTATTGCCCTTCCCTATTAAACCTCTTCTCCATTTCTGAATAGCGGGTATCGTTATCTGCAATTCCCTACTGAAGTCCAACCTTGGGAGGATATAGTCTGTTTTAAATTCGCTATGTTCAAAATTTCGCTATGTCCGTCTCTCTTCCTATTCCTACTACCAATCTCCTTAATTTTTATAGCAAAATTTGTTGTCAATTTACGTATGTAAATGTGTATGAGTTAGACGCTACGGTAAACGTTGAACACGTTACTCCCTGAATCCCATTTAACTTCCAGATATTACATTGTTTATTTAATGCTGTCCAACAAATCAGTGCTCCGTACATAAGGATTGGTCTAATGACGGCCGTATACATCCACAACACTGGTTTTAGGTCCTATTTTCTGCTAGAATACTCAACATGTAATATGCTTTATAAGCTTTTCATACCTTGATGCCGACATATGTACATTGCTGTAGAGGCGGGATGAATTGTAGTACCAACGCCTGAGGGAGGTTGAAATTAAGGTAGTTTGGTTTTATTTGCGAATAGAATCAGTTCCGCGTTTCTATAGTTAACTCCTATAGATGCTTATTGCTGTCACCTCCAAAAGACTGCTTCCATAATCTGAACTGAATGACACTGACATGTTCATGAACTCGATAGAATTTCCATTATACAGTTACGTACAACAAAATAGAATCAAAGGTATTGCTTTGAAACATTGGCATAATTTTTTTTTGAAATTTTTCATTTATGTAGTAAGTTTTCTGCATAATAACAAAGGCAATAATATATACTTATAAAAGAGAGGAAAAGACAGCATTGTCGAGTTTTACAGTTAACTGTAATTTAAAAAGTGTAAATAACGTGCCACGTGCTTAGTGACAAAATAATTGAATTAATAGCGAAATGGTTCCATAAATGAAAAATATGGAACTTAAAAAGCGTGACTTAATTAGATCTATGGAATGAATAATTGTATCAATTATGAATTAAATTAAAAAAATGTGGCGAACAAAACATTGTTCAGAGGAGGAAAGATTGTGCGTCCAAAATTTGGAAGGAACGGCACACGCGTAAAGGAAAATTGCAAACATATGGAATATGTTTCAAATATTTGTGGTTGATTCCTTAAAATTTCCGAAAAGTTTTAGATAAGGTCACACTTCCATATGCTGAATAGCCTTGCATTTTGGCAATTCCAACAAGAAAGTGGCCCGAAAAATACTTCGGGTCTTGCAAAAAGTGGTTTTCGGATCATGGTGTTTGCGTTATGGCTTGGCCATTGTAATCACCAGATCTGAATCTCATCAAAAACTTACGGAAAATTGTTAAGGAAAATAAACCTTAAACCGAAAAATAAGGCAGAATTCTGAGAGAAGGTACAAAGGTTTCATATTCTGTCCCACAGAACGCTTTCGGTAGCCTAATTAGGTCTATGCCTAAAAGATGTGCATCTGTATTAGACGATTAAAAATATACTACAATGTACAAGTTGTACCAATTTTTCTATTCTCTTGTTAATTGGCGTAGAGACCGCTTACGCGATTATAGCCGAGTTAACAACTTTTTCTATTAGTTCCCTTAAAAAAATATATATACTTTTTTTAATGTAAAATATATTGATTAAATTTTTTTATCGTTTGAATTTTTGGAATATATTTTTACCCTTGTTTTTTGCAATATTTATGAATTGTCTTTTTTGTTGCTACCAATAGCACTAGATATGAAGTACATAATAAAAATATAACTTAGTTGAATTGAAATAAAATTCATATTTTTTTCAGAACGGAAATTAGTACCATGGATGATTCTATTGCCCATAACTGTACATATAACATATGTACTATATATACGAGTAAATCAGTGTTTAGAGGATGATACACAAACCCAACACTGTCGATTATTTCAGTTATTGAAGCATGAGTATTCATCACTTCGGGTATTTTCTGCTGATGCGAACGTTCATAAACACATCAACTATAAGCTGATCGTTAGTGATTCCAAGTTGTTCTCTATCGCTGATTTGAAGACAAACGGTTCGATTTGTGTACATGAACCGAACTGACAGAATCAGACTGAGAAACGGAATAGACAATTTTCAAACAATCAAAAAGATAGTAGGTATTGTATAGTAAATGTTTTCAACAGTACTCAGTTTTAATTTGAAGTTGATCGGTTAATTTCTCGGTGAGTTATGATGTCAGCAATTTTGAAAAATGTCGTTTCGAGAAAAACGCGTTTAAAGTTTCACTTATATATAATATTGTATCTGCGAGGGGTCGCTCTTTAGAACGGTGCCATCCAAAAATTATTCAAGATGCGACCACGCCGATTTCATAGGATATTTTTGAAAATATCAATTTTCGAAAAAGCAAATTAATTTTTTTTTTTTTGAAAGTGTCACAGTGGTATAGCTCCTTAAGTATTACTCGTTGCAGTTCTCTGCTGCACACCATGTCGTCTACGTCGTACCAGAGACTCAACGATATCAGCCATTGTATAGTGCTTGAAGTGTAATAACTTCTGTATTACATTTTGTACTTCATGCGGAGCAGTTTCTTTTAATTGACCCTTAATGCAAGCATATTGTGCTGTCGATAGGACCGTCAGCATGAAAGAGGTGAGGCTTATGGGTCTATTATCGGGTGTTCTCCCTGTTTTGGTATGAACACCAACTTTATTCCTTTCCAGCAAATTGAGATCTATTATAGCTGTTTTTTTTTTTATGTTAATAATAATAATACCCAACGATTACCCTCCTCACGCCCAACCGACGCGAGGGACGCAATCCGCGAACGAGCGGAATTAGCCGAGTCATAAAAGGCAAGGAAGTTTTAAGCGTTGCGATCTTAAGCTGCTCAGCTACAAAAACAAAAATTTCAACAGCCAAAATTAAGAATTAAATTAAAGTTTATAATTTTTAAATGTTACTTGTTAAGAGTTGATAAAATAATTTTTTTAATCGTAAAGAGTGAATCTGTTAGATCAAATGTGCTGGAATGAGAATTGAAATCGTGACATATACGGCGGAATGGTTCGTTTAACTCGAAATTCGTTCTAGAAATTTTTAAAAGGTCTAAACTGCGAGCGGGAATGTTAAAATTAATATCAGACAAGAGAGATGRGCTACAGACTGACCCATTGATGAGTTTTACAAGAAATATTATACCAAGCATTTCCCTACGACTAGCGAGTGTAGGGAGATTTATAAGCTTTAAATGATTAGTGTAAGGGGGAAGATTTAAACTAGAATCCAAATGCAAATGATTTAAGGCAAAAAGAAAAAGTTGTTTTTGAAAGGACTCTATTTTCTCAGAATGAACTTGATAACAAGAGTTCCATACCACGGAAGCATACTCTAATATAGGTCTCACCAAAGATGTAAAAAGAATTTTCGTGGTAAGCGGATCTCTAAATTCTTTAGACCAACGTTTAACARAACCCAGATCACCTTTAGCTTTTAATACCATGGAAGATGTGTGAAGATTAAAATTGAGTTTGGGGTCCATAGTTACTCCCAAGTCAACAAAACTGCATAATTGCTCCAACATAAAGTTTTGTATAACGTATGAAGTAGGGTCTAGTAGGGTTAAGTATGAAAACGTCTCATCAGAACCGTTTGTTAAAAATGTGGTTAAGATTTTTGCAATCGTCTCCACCTCTGTGTGTAACTCTTGAACTTTGGTGATGTTATTACTATTAACGCTTATTGTTAAGGGGTTACATAGATTTCCTCGGGTAAAAAACAGCATTCTTTGAACATTTTCCCCGATATCAAAAATGAAATATTTTATTAGAAATTTTTATTGTCACAACCACACTACTTGTTGACGCCGACCCCGCAAAATTTCTTTTGCCACGTCTGTATCGGCAGAGCAAAATTTTCTTTTTTGAAGTTTTAATTCGCGCGCAACTAAACACTAATACGTGGGCTGCTATATATATTTCCGGCCTAATAATGAAAATAGGAATATTTATCAACGAAAATGGTTTTTATTGTTTTTCAAAATATCCTCCATCAAGATTTATAAAACCAAACCAATTTTCGAAGCACTTTTTACACTCCGATTGAGACACCTCCAAAATATGGTTTTTGAATACTTCAACAGCATCTTCTGGCGACGAAAATCGTTGGCCGATGATTCGACGTTTTGGCCGGTCAAAAAGGCGCTGGTTTGAGCCGATGTGWRAGAGCTYGCATTGTCATKGTGCACAATGATTCGTCTTCTCTTGTTCGTTTTTCGAATTTCTCCGAAGACTTCAGCCAAACAAATGGTGGTGTACCACTCAGAATTGACCGTCCTACGTTGCTCAAGCGGAACAGYCRYCACATGACCAGTTTTGCCGAAGAAACAGGCGACCATTTGCTTCGAAGTGCTTCTTCCGCGAACAACTTTCGTTGGATTTAGCTCGTCTTGGAAGACCCACACGGTCAATTGCTGTTTTGTTTCGGGCTCATACGCATAGACCCATGATTCGTCACCTGTGACGATCTTATAAACGTCTTTTGAAGCATTTCTTTACACCAATCCACACGAGCATTTTTTGAGCGATTGTCAAATTGTTCAGGATCCAACGAAACAAACCTTTTTTACGGCCAGGTGTTCATGCAATATCGAATGTATGCTGGTGGGAGAAATGTATAGGCATGCCTCTATCTGAAGGTGTGTTACATGACGGTCTTGCATTATCAGTTCACGTACGGCATCGATGTTTTCTGGCACAACGGCTGTTTTTGGACGACCTTCACGGAATTCGTCTTTGAGCGAGCGTCGGCCACGATTGAATTCGTTGTACCAGTTTTTCACAGTGCTATAGGATGGTGCTTCATAACCATACAAAGATTTTAGTTCATCAATGCACTCTTGTCGTAATAATCCACGTCGAAAGTTGTGAAAAATGATCGCACGAAAATGTTCACGAGTTAATTCCATTTTTTGGTCGAGATAATTTTTTAATTCCCTTTAAATAAAACAATTCACGATTAAATGACAAAACGTTCTGAGTGATGTCATGCTAAAAAATGTCAAACTTTCCAATTTGAATGTCAGATTGCACCTGGCAACACTTAGTGTTGCCTAGGCCAGAAATATATATAGCAGCCTTCGTAGCAGAAACATTGGAGAACGTAGAATCGAGGCCCGTGTCAGCTGATACGACCCATCTTATGGGCGCGCAATGTAAGTGCACAGTAAAAAGCGCTACTCCCTTCTCTCTTTGACGTAGGATGAGGTGAGAACTCACGGCATTTGGATTTTTGCCGTAGAAACGTGTCAGCTGATTGCTCTCTCTCCTTCTGCGACCTCTTAGCGATACAGACGTGGTAAGTGTTTGGTAGTACACTTTATGGTACCGATACTATACGACACCGGATATTATATATCCCAGTGTCGTATTTTGGGCGATGAGTTGGCACATTGCCGCTGGTTGTAACCCGGCTAAACGTCCGCTCCCAAGATTACTTCGACTGGCGCTGCGATGTGGAATTCGTTATCTGCCAGTCTTAGTTTGCGGAATTGTTGAAATAAATGGTCTTACAGAGACCTTACTGGCGTAGGTGGTAACGGACGACGTTGTATTTGGGCACTCACGGAGATTTCTATTTCGTCACCCTGGTTGTCCGGAAACATTAGTTGGCACACTCGGCCAACGTGGAGGCGGGGATAACAGTTAATGGACTGACTGGCCTAATCATGGCTGGCACTGTTACGAACCTTGTCGCAGTTCGAATACTTATTAAGGCGGTTTGTGAGAGCGCAAGTCTTTGTTGCCAAGGTTGTGTTGACGACGAGCGTCTCGTCCACGCCTTCGCTTCGGATGGGGCGGCCGGCGGAATGAATGGCGTTCCGCTCGGTCCGGACAATGTCGCTGAGACGAATCGAGTCTCAGTCGATCGCTGCCATGCCGCCAATCCGAAAGGAAGTTATCAGCACGCCGAAGTTGGCGAGACGACTCGTGTGGTATGCGGGAGAGGCATCGTTGGTCAGAGCTTTGCGGATGCTTGACTGTTGACGTCGGTTGACGTGGTTGCTAGGGCTCCGAATCCGTCGTGCCAATTGTCAACGTATTTTCCTCCATTGCTGCTGACTCGACCTGCTGACAATTCAATGACATCGTCGTCTTGTTCCTCGGCGTCTGAACTGATGCCATGAAGCATCGTGTGGTGTGGGTTACCGYAACGTTTGCAGCGTATTACGCTGTCCCATTCATTATTTGAATGGTTCGCCGACAGGCAGTTGCTGCAATATCGGTGGATCAATGTGATCCTCAGCCTAACTTCTGGTGACATCTGTCGGAATTTTGGACACCAGCGGAGTAGATGGCTATCTACGTATAGGGGGCAGTTGATTGTTGTCATTTTCAATAACTTTCTAAACGAAAAGGAAGATTATTAAGCTGAAAAAATTAGCATTGATTGGGTAAAATTATTTGGATGTCCACCACCCGAACTCGTTGGTCCAACCCTGGATGTACTTTGATTATCCTGCCCAATCTCCATTCATTTGGAGGTAAATTTTCATCAAGAACTACCACTACGTCGTTGACTTGGGCGTTCTGTTGGGAATATTTCCAGTTCTTTCGTTTTTGAAGTTCCTTTAAGTATTCGGTTTTCCATCTCTGACAAAAGTGCTGGCTTAGGTCCTTTTATTTTTGCCATCGGTTTACTAGTGATAGCGGGTTCTCAATGATTTCGGGTTCTGCCGGTGCTAGCAGGGGAGCACCAACCAGAAAATGGCCTGGTGTTAACGGRGTCAAGTCATTGATGTCWTCCRTCATMGAACTGATGGGCCGAGAGTTTAGACAGGCTTCTATCCGAGTTAACAGCGTAGAAAGTTCCTCGAAGGTGTACTTCATAAATCCTGTAAATTTTTTGAAATGACTTAAAACATTTCACTCCTGCCTCCTACAAGTCTCCCATATGAGGACCACCTGCTGGAATGAAATGCCATTCTAGGTGGAGGAAATTGCTGGAGTTGGCTATCGCGTCGGTGCATGTCTTTAGGAAGCTTTGAAATCTTCCTTGATTTCTCTCGATGTTCCAACGAAGTTGGTGCCATTATCCAAGTAAATGTGATTTGGGAAGCTCCGACGTGATACGAATCTTATGAGAGCATTCATGAATGCGGCCGTAGATAAGTTACTAGTGGCTTCAAGATGGATAGCCCTAGTTGAAAAGCAAACAAAAACCCTTTGTTATTAGGCAAGCTCGGCCTGTTTATTTTTTGATGTCGACTGGACCAGTGAAATCTACTCCGGTTGACTCAAAGGGCCTTGTGAGATTTATTCGTGGCACAGGAAGTGATGCCATAGGTTATGTTTACTCTCGTTCTTTATATAAAACGCATCTCAACAAWGGGATTTAATGATAGAATCGAAGATTTACTATTGATGGGAAGATTCTTATTTAAATCTGAGTACTCAGAAGCAAAATGTGCCTTCTGAGTTAACTGAATAAGTCGGTGTTTGACAAATTTAACTTCATTAGAAGTGAGCGTTGCGGGCGATGTAGGGGTTTTGTATTCTGGATGAATTTTGTTGTACAATCTGAAGACTTGAGAAATAACGCGGAGTGCTCTTGAAAATTCGGAGAAACGTTCCAAAACATCTTGGGTCTCAATAACTGATGTATGATGCACACGAATGCTCTTGGCCTCCAGAGTAGTATCAACGTCTACTGTATAATTTTGGTTTGGCCACTCGGATGGTTGAAGTTTTAACCACTTAGGACCACACCACCAAAGATCGTTTGGTTGTAAATCGTGAGGAGGGATTCCTCTGCTGGTTAGGTCGGCGGGGTTATCTTCGGAATTGACATGCCTCCAGTTTTCAATTTGAGTATCCTCGCAAGTCTTTGATATTCGATTCGCAACGAAAGTCGACCACGAACACGGTGGCTTACGTAGCCATGCGAGAACGATAGTGGATTCAGTCAATAAATATGTTCCCTGATGTACAATGTCCAGGTTGGGTTGAAGATATTCAACCATTTTAGCTAATAAAAGAGCACCAGATAGTTCCAATATCGGTATTGAGATGGTTTTAACAGGAGCAACCTTTGTTTTTGGCCCGTTTTAATCTCGTGGTCGTTCACCTGCACGCGGAGATAAATCGCTGCACCGTACGCCTTTTCTAAGGCATCACAGAATCCATGGAACTGTACTTGACAGCTCCGTGTATAACATACCCATCGCGGGATCCTGATATTGTTTATATGTCGGTAATTTCCTAAAAATGTCTTCCACTGCTTGAGAGATTCGGAAGTCAAAGCTTCGTCCAAATCGGTTTTTTTCCAACCAAATGTCCTGCATTAAAATATTGGTAACGATGATTACTGGACTTAACCATCCTGCTAGGTTGAACAATTTAGCTATCATAGACAAAACTTTTCTTTTAGTGAAAGAGTCTTTGTTGTCCAGAGGCTTAGTGGAAAAGTAAAAGTTGTCCGATCTCGCATTCCATCGAATTCCCAATGTTTTGGCTTCGCTACTGCCATCAAATTCCAGAAAATCTGTGGTCAAAAGATGATCGTTAGGTATGCCCCTCAGAAAATTCTTGCTGTTTGATGTCCACTTTCTTAATGGGAATCCGGCTGAGGCTAATAGTTTAATCAGCTGGTCTCTTGAATCAATTGCAGTGGAGATTTCATGAGCACCAGATATGACGTCGTCTACGTACGTATTAGCTTTTATTATTTTCGCAGCTAAAGGGAACGCTGATTTTGAATCTTCAACTAGTTCCATCAGTGTACGGATTGCTCGATACGGAGAAGAATTGAGCCCGAAAGTGACTTTATTTAATTGAAAGTCATTGATCTCCCCGTACAAAGAATCTCTAAAGAGGGTTCCTTGATAGGATGTAGGTTTGTAAACGGCGTGGTGAGGAAGATAGTAACTTTTCTACGGATTTTCTGCCATGTTGCATGGAATTCGTTGCATATGACCTAAGTCTATGTACTCCCTCAAGACCTTTCGGTATTCTTCCTTAACTAGAGGTTGTTTATTCCGAGATGTCTCACTTCTCAAGTATTGTTTGAATGCATATGACGAGATGCTCCAAATCTAGTTTCTGCTGGAAAAACTTTAAATTGGAGTGAAACAATGTAACGCCCTTCTTTGTTTCTAATGGTTGTTTCTGAATATAACTTGTCACAATACTGTTCTTAGATTTTTTAGGCATTTCTCCTAGCTCCCAGAATTTGGACAGCTGATTATCTAAGGATACCTCGTTAAAATATGTAATATAAGTCGTAGTATTCTTCGATTCTTCAGAGGGAACGGAACCTGTTAAAATCCAACCGAACACTGCACGTTGTGCTACGAGGGCTCCGAATATTTTCGATTTTACCCCATTTAGAATGATTTTCGGATATTGGGTAACCTTTTTAAAAATGAAGGGTCAATTGACCTATATGGAAATAGAAATCTCAGTAGTGTCTGTTCTGTCGGATATGTGAGCTTTTCCCTCACTCTGATCCCGGTGAATCATAGAGTGATGTCTCTGCTTACATTTGGAACAATTAAACAGACTTTTATAATTTTGACTTCATGTGAGTACGATAAACAGTTTAGGCAGACGTGGAGTTTTCTGACAGCATTTAATCGTGCATTAGGCTGCATCTCAATGAATCTTTGACAAATTTTCAAAATGTGCGATTGAGATGAACACATTTACATTTTAATCTTGGCGTGATGGGAATTGATGGGTTTAGATCCAATCCTTGACTGCAAGGTTGGTATCCGACCTTCACTATCAGCCGACTTAATATTAGGTTGAGTACTCAACACACCTTTGAGGTTTGATACTCTCTCAAGCGTTTTAACCCGTTTGGTTAGGAAGTTGTCTAACTCAACCCATTTTGGGGTCTCTGAATCCGAATCTAGAGATTGTTCCCAAAGCGACAGTGTATAGTCCGGTAGTCGGATAGAACACAAATACGTAAATATGGCATCCCAGCTATCTATATTGATTCCATGTATTTGTAAAGCTGAAATGCAGCTGAAAATGGCTGACTTGGGTCTCAGATTCTATGAAATGTGCGGATGCTTGAACAATAAATTTGATTGTGTGTTGACAAGCACTCGCTTGTTTTCATACCTACACAACAAATTATTCCAAGCCAATGAGTATCCGTCATTCGTCAGAGGCGCTTTCGAAACGATAGYTTTCGCCTCACCTCCTTGTTTGCTTCAGATGAAATAATCTTTCCACTGATAGCCTCGGGTTATTCCCATAAATGGCGGCAAATAAATTCCTAAGTGACGGCCATTGTAAAATATCGCCATGAAATATTTCGGTATCACATGGCGGTAAGTTGATGAAGTTGATTACCTTAAGTGTTCTACCATTTGTTGCAATTGTTCAGGTTGAATCATTGTTGAATTTGAAGTTGGAATTTGGTTGAACCAGAGAACTTAAAACATATGTAGAGAAGGTGCAAATTGAATTCTGTATGATGTTCGATTGGATGGCTAACAGAACTTATAAGATTGTGATAGGGAATTCACCATTCTCGCTGCTATTTAGCAGAATTGAGGACGTTCTCTGGCAGAGCTATATGTAAACCGACTGAATTCATGCGAGAATGAATAAAGAGAAATGTTTTGAAGAGAAATATACAAAGTAAAGAAGCATCTATGCGTCACATGTGATGTGATATGTGATTATCTTGTATCATATGAACCATTTCTTTTTTCAGAAAAATGGTAAAAAGTTAATTTTTTTACAAAATCGTGAAAAAAAAAATATTTTATTTTTTAATTTTTAAATTATTTCAAAAAAGTTATATTTATTTCGAATATTACAAAAAGAAGATGTGGGAAATGAACTGAAAATTGCTCATATAAGCACGTCATTCTTTTCATTTCTTAATAAAAAAATTAATGACCTTCACTTAACAAAACTGCTTAGAAAATCAACAAAAATGATAAAAGAATGAAAAATTCTTATTTTACAATTTATTCTCATGGAAGAATAAAAGCCGAAAATTAAAAATAAATTCTGTCGAGATTCGAACCCGTGTACTCATCTTGACTTTTCAATTACGGTTTGGTTATGCATGATAGAAATATACAATGGTTGAAATAATTTTGTTTAAGTATAGAAATATGCTTTTGTAGAACATTTGCTTTCGCAGACATACAGACAAATGTGCAAACGACTAATTTACATATGTATGATTGATTAGAATTTTGCTTCTACGCTGGTAAAATTTCTCTACAAAAATCAACTGAAATGCATGATAAAATAAAATAGACTATGAGAGCAATTAATTTTTAAAAATTTTATTGAAAATTAATTACAAATGAAACTACATGTAAATTTATTAATAACCTGCAATAAAAAGCTTATTAAGAGAATATAATTTTAATAAAACACGATTTTCAGAATTTGTCTACCTACAATCACAAATTCTCGCACAACCTAATCAATAAAGATTAGGTCTTTTTCACCAGCTTTTTTCATAACTTGGCTCACGTGTACATACTACTTACTAAAATTAGTAAATAAAACTAATTAACAATAACTAATACTAAAACTACTACTACAAACTGTTTACAACTTAATTCTACACTGAAAGAAATAAAAAGAACATTATTAGTTTTTGAAGAATCTGAAATGAGAGAAATAAGAAAAGAAAAATGTGTTTTACTTATTTGACTAATGTACTTTTATTTCATATATTTCTTTAACCTTTTAGAACACGGAAGTTGCTAGATAAACTAAATATGACCTACAATCTACTTATGTTACCAGTTTCTTTAGTTTTCTTAGTTCTTTAGTTTCTCTTTTGTTATAATATCTCGCCCTAAATTCATTTTTATAAAGCTCTTTCTGTTGGTGTGCCAGCCATTTCGCATTTTTATACAGTAAAACTGTGATGAGGAAGTCTAAAAATTGATGCTTATGTTCCAGGCAATCTCCAGCCTCGCTATAACACTCTGCGTATTTCTCTTTGGTAGCTGCAGTAATCTGGGCTAAAATTATCGATTTTATACCCACTCTGCATTAATATTTTAAAAAGAGCTCATCTGAAGGCGGCTTATTTCGAAGACTCTATTATCGGGCTTAATCAACCTAAGGTCATCTGCGCTTTTATAATTTTTACACCTTATAAGGGCTTCTGATGAGGCTTCCAAAGAGTTATCACTCTTTCTCATTAAATACGAACATTTTTCGCACATTAGTCTGCAGAGATCGGCTTCTTTTCCAGTCTCAGCAAAGTGCTTATCTGGAATACATATTTGTTCCACGGCAAGTTGCTCAGACGGTTTTAAATTTTCTTTTTGGTCGTCTTCTTGGCCAATATTCCAGTCAAGGTTTATATCGTCGTCTTCTTCGCAATTGCTGCCACTTTGCGAGAAGTTGCCTCGCAATATATGCATGTACAATAGCCTTGCGACAATATATTGCATCTCATATGCGGATGGATGATTATTACATCCTAAATTCCCTCTTGCTTTATAAAAAAAAAAAGTTTTCCAAGGCATCTTGGTTCCTCAGTATAAATGATATATTCGAATATTCATTGAATATATCGCCGCTCAATTCGATCATTACATTTATGGTTAATAAAAATGA
>NW_017535719.1:493560-494725 GCF_001853355.1 Bactrocera latifrons | reverse complement strand
CTATTGATTTTATCAATACAATCTCTTTGTATTGGCCGTCTTCGCAGATTTGGATTGTAAAGCGTCTTACAATCCAATTCGTCGAACAGATCGTTCATCCGTTTCACCTACAGTTGGGTTGCTTTGGCGCATTTTTTTAAATGCTCATCGGAGCCCAACAAATTTTCTTTTATTGCCACCTCAATTGCCGCGGCGACTGAATTACTAAATATTTGTGCAGCTCTTGACACTGACATTTTTTCCAAGGTTGCGGGGTACACATGCGAATACATTTGCAACATGTGCCTGGTTTATGGCATATATCTTTCGCACAACTTTAAAAGTTGTGAGATCATCTTGCGTTTCAACGTCATACTTTAGTTACATATTGCGCATGCATTTTATCAAATGGCAGTACTCAAACATCATATTTTTCTTTCATTATGAAAGAAATATGGTTTTTCTGTCATAGGGCCTAATAGATGCCTCAATTTGGCATTTTGTGCACCTTGGTCGCACACTAATTACTTGATAGGAAATTACATATTTCATTTTGCGACTAGGCCTTTTAACATGAAAAAGCAGCACTTATTGCCGACCACGCTTTCCCGGTGACCTTCTCCATTATCAAGGAAGCCATCAATCACATCTCGTACTTTGTTATACGTCAGATCTTCTTTGATTGAGACTTCGTCGGAAATTAGTTGGCATATGCGTTCTTCTGTTTTCATTTCTTGAACAATTTTTTTTAAATTTCAATTTCTCGTCGATACCGGGGCAGACATGCCGGATCGGACGCCAAAGAGCAAAAGAGTTTTTTTGTGGAGCAATGTAAACCCCAAATCGTCGCACATAAAATTATAGGTCTTAGTCGACATCAGTGTTGCCAACTTTATTTTTATCAAACCACCAAATAAGGCCGTATTAACCACCAGAAAACCACTAAACTTTGTCGGGCTCTCAAACCACCAGAATTCCACTAGAAATTACAGTGCGACACAAAATATTTCTTATTCATGAGTGACAACCATCTGTGTTACTTGTGAATTGTCAAGATGTCAAATAATAGCATCAGTTAATGTAATGTAAATGGACCAGCAATTTCATATAGCCACCAGTGAGAACACTTTTGGATTATGAAATGCTTAAATGTAATCTAATCTTTTAAATTTTCGGTCTGAACATA
>NW_017535719.1:489379-491265 GCF_001853355.1 Bactrocera latifrons | reverse complement strand
TTTTTTTTTAACTATAACGTATACAGAGCATTTTATGAATCACCCTAGTGGTTAAATACTTAAATTACCACCAACTGGAACAATCTAATCCACTATAAAATCCACTATAAAATCCACTAGCCACTAAAACCAAAAAAAAACTCGCTGTAAGGTATATCTAAACCACCAGATCTAGTGGAAAATCCACTAATTTGGCAACACTGGTCGACATATAATTGAGTTTAAAGCCATTGCTTTCTCTTTTTCATCGTAGGAGTTTTTTTTTATTTAAAATCATCTTTGTGAATGTTATCGCATGTTCATTTGCATCGCCTCTTATTATGACGTTTTTTGTCAGAGCTTGGCATTTTTTTTGTCAACAGGAAAACTTTCCTTTTCAGCTCTTTAATCTTTTCTATTTGCCTCAAAGTATTGCTTTGAAAACCCCTAGCTACTCGAGCGTAATGCTCGTGGGCGGGAACAGGAATATTCTCACTATCTTCGCACTTCGTTTGTATTTCATAAAGGCGGGAATATTTGTCGAATTCTTTAAATGATATGTCACGTCGATTTTCCATCTCTTCAAATGACATATCATTAGGTGGTGTACACTCGGTTTTTAAAACATCATATGTATGTACAACCGGCGGCAAAACCCACTGTGGCGATTGCTGACTAATTTCGTCAGCTTCAAATTTCAAATTTAGCACAGGAAGAGCTTCATTTAAAATGCGCCTCGAAAATGTCTTTCACATATATATAAATTTTTTTTCAGTGGTAACTGAAGATTGCAGGCCTTTACCCAATTATTTCTAGCGAGTTCCGTTTTAGGAAACGTAAAAAGTTTTGCTCCACCGGCACAGTTGCTAACGCAGCAACTTTTGCACGGGCGCATCGGTTGAAATAACTGGGTTGGGGCCTCATCTAAAAAACTTGTAAATAAATATAAATTATATATGTATAATAAATACTAAATATCAATATAAGTATATGTATATGTAAGAATATTAAATATTATATATTATTCATTCATATTCATATTTAAATTCTATTGGAGATATGCAGTTTTCGATTAAAAACCCCTTGCTTTTATCCCTTTTGTAAAGGTCACAGACTTGAACGCTCACAAAACGCTTTTTTTCATGTATAAACAGAGAACGTATATTTATAGAGAAGGTTCACGATATCAAAAATTTAGGGATATTTCAATTTTGGGATATTTACTGTTTTGGATGAGTGCGTTCCACCACAGAAAATTATTAGCGCGTTTCACCATTTAACATCAGGGGCACGAAAATAGCAGAATTGAGCATTTTCAGTATTAAATCAGAGAGCTTATGCTATTTCCGATGTTAAGGAATGTACGCTTACAGATTCGCATATTTACAATGCGCAACCGACTCTGCATATAATTTATATACATACATACATACATAGGTTATATTTTATATCAAAACACAAAATCATGTGCATACATATGTACGTACAAATAAACTATTTCATGATGAATTCCTCAAATCTTTGGAAATATACATATAATAAAATCATAATTGTATTATAACCTAATTATTTAATTAATGTAGGTTTGATAAGATATATACGTATATACATATTTATATCTTCTTCTTGATTGGCGTAGACACCGCTTACGTGATTATAGCCGAGTTAATAACAGCGCGCCAGTCGTTCCTTCTTTTCGCTACGTGGCGTCAATTAGATATTCCAAGTGAAGCCAGGTCCTTCTCCACTTGGTCCTTCCAACGGAGTGGAGGTCTTCCTCTTCCTCTCCTTCCCCTTTCTACTTTCAGAGCTGGAGCGTTTTCGTCCATCCGGACAACATGACCTAGCCAGCGTAGCCGCTGTCTTTTAATTCGTTGAACTATGTCAATGTCGTCGTATATCTCGTA
>NW_017535719.1:485330-486624 GCF_001853355.1 Bactrocera latifrons | reverse complement strand
GTATGTCATATATGTATATACATATATAGCATGTCTACATACTCATATGTAAATTTATAATATATTATCAAACATAAGAAATATTTAATAAATAAATCTTATTTGTACATTAACTGCAAATATTGTTTTGAAAATATGATAATTTAAGCAAAATGTTATAAATTATGCATATATTCATAGAAATACGCAAAATGATTATCATATCAATTAATATGATTGCATGTAAACGTATAGAATTATATGCAAAAGGCGTCTGCAATACGAATGTATATTTCTGAGCATACTTTTCATTGAATGCTCTGCTCTGTTCACGCGCCACTGTTAARRTTTCTCCTTCTTAGCTAGCTGTGGTGAAACGCACTCATCGCATTTTGTTAGCTTTTGACAGTTTACACGCCTGCCCGTTGTTGGACCTTCTCTATAAATATCCGTTCTCTGGTGTAAATGCTGGCTGGGCAAATTATCAAAACACACACGCACTGAAATAAACACCCACAAGATAAAAACTGATGAAAAACTTAACTGCACTTACCCAGATGTAATGTCGGTACTGCATTCTCGAAACGAAATAGGCATAGTACCCCAACGTTGGGACTATCGCACCCGCGCAGGCGACCCTTACGAATTTTCGGAATTTTACTCGTATTACACTTTTTAAAAAACCGATTGAGAAAATGCCGTCCGCACTACACAAAATCACAATCTTTATAAAAATTGGCGTAATTTATACACTTCTCAATTGGGCCAATATATAAGTAGGACAATTAAGGATGGTTAATTTCATTTGTGTGTAAAGCTCAATACTTCTTTACATATGATATACAAAGAACATGTAAGAAGAAGATTTTTACAGGTTCCCTGGTATGTGATATGTAAATATTTATTTAATTTTGGCGCAATTATTGACACTTGTCCTAATATAAAAAATTTGGCCAAAACGAAACAATGAAATACATAATTACTTTTGCATGTCAATATGGAAATGCCGACGGCAAAACGCAAAGGCAAACATTGCACATATGTACATACAAGCAATTTCTTGGTTGAAAGCAAAAATTGAAGTATGAGAAATTGAAAGGCCGACGGCAAAACGAAATTGCTTACATTCGTACATTGCGTATGAATCATGAAATTATCATCATGATGACTTATTATAAATAAGATCAAATTAACATTAAATAATTTGAAAAATAATAAATCAAAAATAAGAAAAGTTCTACATACATACACTTGTGCTCACATAATTAAGCCACTGCATAGCAAAACTACGTTTCTGAAAATAAATTCACCGAAT
>NW_017535719.1:474544-483835 GCF_001853355.1 Bactrocera latifrons | reverse complement strand
CAATAAAATTCAACTTTTATGAATTTGTACACCATAACGTTTATGTGGCTTAATTGTATGAGCACAAGTGTATTTCCATACAAAATGGAACATATTTCCCATGGAATATCATAGAAATTATTTTTCTTCAATATTCTCTGTTTGGGAGTATCATCATGGGGCATGCATACATACTTATATTTATGTCTTTTCATATTCTTGAGCATATTCAAAACATTTTTTATGTTCTCATATTTTTTATGTTCTCTGTGTGAGAGGTGTGTTTTGTACACATTTTTCGCTGTTCAAAATGGAATAAAATATAAACGAAAATCAAAACGAAATTCTTCGTTGGTAGTGTACTCATGGGCATGCATATATATTAATATTTCTATCTCTTCATATTCTCTGCTTGGGCTTATATGCCGTAAATACATATATTTACTTCTCTACATATTCTCTTTTTGAGTATGTGAGAGAACTGTTAAAAATGTTAACATTTCACTTCGTGAATTCTGTGGTTGTGAGGTGAATTCACTATCAAAATCTTATAAAATGTTCGACATCGAACCTGCACCTTCTCTATGTTTTAAGTTCTCTGGTTAAACGCCACTTCGTCCATCAAGGCCGCGGAACACAAGCGTGGTAGCAGCTTTAATATTTAAGCTTAATGTCGTCAATTGTGCTTGTTTCGGAAGGATCCACATTTGGCAAACACAACTTGTATTCTGACTGTACCTCTGCCCACAGAGATTTCAGTTCAGTTAGTTGTAYTTCAAGAGAGTAGGCACTTTGGTTGTTTTTGGTTGGTGTAAAAGACTCCTCAAACTCCAGTAGTGTCTGTAGCTGTGGTAAATGTTCTGATGGATTCCTTTGTTTTGAAAATTGAACCGGAAYTGTAAAAATGTTGCACAAAATCGTATCTAAAACTTTGAAATTAAAGTTTAAAAAATATTTGCAAATATGTTGCAAAAAGTTCAAAAGTTACAGAAGCACTCACGGACAAACTAAAAATTAAGGACTGTACCGAAAAGAAACTGCACACAATTTTTTATTTGTAACGTAATGGATTTCATTAATTTTTGCTTGTAACTTTTT
The DNA here is from genome assembly GCF_001853355.1 of Bactrocera latifrons. NCBI lineage: Eukaryota > Metazoa > Arthropoda > Insecta > Diptera > Tephritidae > Bactrocera > Bactrocera latifrons. The sequence goes on along the minus strand of NW_017535719.1, from coordinate 482,758 downwards.
TTTAATAACAAATAGAAGAGTTTTTACCCGCTTTTAATTAAAACTAATAAAAAAAAATTATTCTCTTATTTTATGCCGAATTTTTCGTTTAATTCCCTTCATTAAAYTCTGCACACCTTTTGTTACGGCTCGACGTGCTTTAAGCCAGTTTTTTTTTTTTACATTCATTGACGTTTTCGGCAACTCGATGATCCTTTTTCAAGTTACGTTTGACAATTGCCCAATATTTCTCTATTGGGCGAATTTCTGGAGCGTTTGAAGGGTTCTCCTCTTTTTTAAAAAAATTGACATTGTTATCCTTCAACAAAGCCAATTGGAATGAGCGTAGTGCACTGTGGCTAAATCGGTCCAAAATATTGTTGACGCGATGTGTTTCTTATAAAATGGTATTAGACGACGGTTTAGACACTCCTTCTTATAATTGTCGGCCGATATAGTACCCTTTGTGAAAAATGGAGTGGTCTTAAGGCCGCAAGAATATATAGCCTGCCAGATGAGTATTTTCTCGCCAAATTTTTCTATTTCAATTGTTGACACTGATTGGTCGACAGTACCATCTTTTGATTTTGAATAGAATTGGGGACCTGGTAATGTTCTTGAGTCTATTTTTACTTATGTTTCATCGTCCATTATAACACACTCAACAGAATCTTTAAGCAAACGTTCGTACAACTTCCGTAGCATTGTTTTCCCAATTTTTATTTGCCGTTGACTTTTTTTGGAAATTTTTTGTTTTTTTATAAGTTTTTAAGTTATTTCTTTGCTTCACTCTTTGAATCATAGTACCACTGGTTTTAGCTTTTTTCGCCAAATCGCGCACAGACATTGATTTGTTTTTTTTTTTTATTAAGTCCAACACTTTTGCTTCAAAATTTGGATCACTAGGACCTTTTTTTCACCCACTTTTTGATAAATCTTTAAGAGAACAGTTTTCATTSAACTTTATTATAATATTTTTTATACCGTTTAGACTGACTTTAAATCGTTTTGCTAGCTTTCTGTATGAAATGCTTTTTTCAATGCAGTAATTGTGCACAATTTGCCTACGCACGTGCTCTTTGATTCGACCCATCGGGAAAATGATATTACAAATTACGGAGAAAGAAGAAAGAATAGAAGCAGAACTGATCACGCTTCCTAACGGTACTTACCGCAATATGATCAAACGGCTACTTCATGAGAAATATTGAATTGAAAGTGTGCAGTTTCTTTTCGGTACAGTAGCTAGTAGTGCGTTGTTTCTTATGGAAGCGTGAATTTTCGAAAAAAAAAAAAAAAAAAAAAAAAAAAAAAAAAAAAAAAAAAAAAAAAAAAAAAAAAAAAAAAAAAAAAAAAAAAAAAAAAAAGCAAATTAAGTAAAGTATTTCTTCAAATTTAATTTCTATGTGCTGGGTAATCGTCCCAATGCTCTTGCACGCCTAGTCTTCGGATGTGCACACAAACAAAATTAATTTGTGCTTAATTACTTTATTTAAATCCAAATACAGATAAAAACTCACAAGAACTTATTTGATTTATCAACTAATCACTTTCACTTTGTTGTTAGAGAACACTTCTCCAGCCTGCTGAATGGCAGTGAAAATATAATGTCAGGAGAAGGCGAACTCCAGGTCTGAAAGTATTCGACGCAGTACCACTCCGTTGGAAAGACCAGGTAGAGAAGGATTCGCTTAGAATCTCCTTTTGGCGCCACGTTACGAAAAGAGGAAGCGACTGGCGCGCTGTTAACTCGGCTATAAACCCGTAAGCGTTTTTCCGACCATAAAAAAAAGAAGAAGTGTAATTCTGTGGATTTGATCAATCATGCGCTTAAATTATGGTTTTTCGTTCTATGATTTTATTGAAACGTTTTTCTCAAAAAGCTTCGATATTATCGGTAGAAGTGATATGGGCCTGTAAGAAGATACGTCATATCTTGGATTTTTTGTGTACAAGCTAAATCTGATGCTCTTAACTTCATGTATGTAAGTTATTTTACTCGCTATATGTTTCCGCCACGTAAGCTTTCGATCCAGGTGATTCCCAAGATAAGTTACTTCATTCGCTTGGGGTACTAGAAGATTGTTTATTTTGACTGTCCTATATTCTCTTAGTCAGAATGTAAAATACTTGCATTTCTGCTCATTCATATTTATACGTCAGTTGGCTAGTCATTCTTCGACAAAAGTTGTCTTGATGCTCTGATGAGTCATTTGCTACGACTTCCTAGAGCTGTGTCATCCTGTCTGCTGAATATAATAGTTTGTCAAGAAAGTCTTGCGGTATTTTTTTTATTAAATTTTTAATTGTTCATAAAAATTTTTTTGATGACTCATGCCCAGCTCTTGGCCGATGCTACGGCAGCTACTATGCTGGTCTCTTTCGACCAATTCAGCGATTTAATCGCAATTTTCGACGACAGGCCTTCCGGAGCATGGCGCATCTTCGACCACCTCTGCACCAGAACGAAAACGTTGAAACCATCGTTGTGCGGTGGAAATGGAAACTGTATCGGGTCCATAAACTGCACAAATTTAATTGGCGGCTTGAGATGCATTTTTGCCTTTATCGTAGTAGTATTGTAAAATATGCCGTATTTTCTCTTTATTTTGCTCCATGTTTCCAAAAAGGTATAGCATGACCCGATGCGACGAATAAAACTAGAACTACGTGCTCTCAGCGCCAACTAACGCAAATACTGCAAGATTTTTTTGACAACCTAATATTATGTACAGATTTGGGTCTAGCATGCTACCAGCGCTTATTGCTCGTTCTTCTGATATGAAGTCTGCTACTTTAACTGTAAATTTCCTGTTTCTTAAATACGACTAAAGCTTTATGCAATTTGTAAGGTAAAATGTTTTAGATTTTCCATAAAAGGCCTTCATGCCAGACCTTATCGAACACCTGAGCTACATCTAGAAAAATAGTTGAACAGTACTCTCTGTGCTTGAATGCTTTCCTGATTTGGTTGTTAATGCCATTTACTTGCACTACAGTGCCATGTTTAGCACGAAACCCGAATTGTTGCGTTGGTATTATATTATTTTAGTAGAGGAAACGAGTAATCCTTGATAATAACACTTTTAATTTTTTTTTTTTTTAGAATTACAGGGCAAGAGACTTATTGGTCTTTAAGAAGACGGCTGTGTTAAGTTTTTCCCAGATTTATCTATCATGATCTGCATCTTTTTCCACGAAATTGGATAGTATCGGAAACTAAGAATTGCATTAAAGAGGAAGGAGAGCTCTATTTGGTAACTAGTATTTTTGGAGTAATGTTATCGTGTCCTGATGTCTTTTTCAGATTTAGCTCTTTTATGATTCCAGTAACTTTAAAAGTAGAAGTCCTGTCTCTTATACACATCTAGATGTGTATAAGAGACAGGTTATCGTGTCCTGATGTCTTTTTCAGATTTAGCTCTTTTATGATTCCAGTAACTTTAAAAGTAGAAGTCCTAATTGACGCAAGCGCCTCGTTAGCGGTATAGGGCGAGATTGCCAACTTAATTGCCCAATTACTATTCAACTGTCGTAGAGGCATGTTGGAATCTACTGGTGGCTTGAAAGACTTTTGGGCTTTCCAAAGAGAGTTTTGCTTGCTAGAATTTGGACACAGTTTCTGTATATAACTTTTATCTGTTAGTACAGGAGACTGATCAGATGATAAGTCTGTACATGTATCAGCTGCCATAAGCGACCTATCATCTGTCTATCTTTTGACTACAACAAATCTATTAGATCTGGCATTTTCTTCTGTCACTGGGCCAGTATGTGAGTTTATCAGGAGATATTATATCCAGTTATAGGCATTTAAGGAATGTCTACGGTTATGCTGGTGAGTCTGCGAAGCACTCATTATTGTTTTTGGTTATTATCTATTTGCTTCGTGCACTATTTATATTATACACAAACACTAGGAATACGAATGTCCGCTACGAATAAGCATAATTTTCTTTAACTGAATCCATGTGAATTCGAAACTTTTGTTATTAGAATTAGTTTTGAATTTTGACATTTCGAAAAAAGCTGGATAGAACAAATAAATAAAACTGTAATCGTTTATATTCAAATTGAATTTACCAACAAAATATGGATCCGTTAACTCCCACACTATGAATTTTGATCTTACGTTCGGAATGGTTCGAGTTATACTTGTATGATAGCAATTTCTTTCCCGAAAAATCAGAATGCGATGGATTGCGTGGTAGGGCTGATTATTATTAACATTTTTATTCGAATGTTTTTATCTTATTTTTGTTGATTGTTTATTGCAAAATCGGAATACACGTAGCGAAATACAAAACACGATCGTACACCTTAAACGCTAAATTGTTTTAAAATGGGGAGAATCTGAAAGCACTTCTGCGTTCTTGAATATTCTTTGGCGCAACTACCAGCACTTATTTTGATGGGACATGGTTGGGTTTCTGGTGTTTGTAGTCCTTTACAGCTTTTCCAAAAGATTTTCTTTTTCATTTGTTTGGAATTTATTTTAATTTTTAATCCTCTTAATTTTAAGATTAAGATCTTTAGAAACTTTATTTAAAATAGATTTATCACCTTGGCGACAAGTTTGATGCCTTTTACATCGTAGCTTTCTTTAATTCAATTATTTCTCTTATATTGAGAGCTTATAGCAATTTTCCTTGATTCCGGTATACTTACCCAAGCTGCGTGTTACATACTTGTTGTAAAGTGTAATATTTCAGATTCCAACTGGTCTGTATTTAATATAGAGTCATATTTACTCTCATAACATTCCATGATCTTTCTAAAGTACTCCCAAAGGCCGCTGTTTCGTCTTTAAAGATGCTATAGGTTAGATTGGAGAATGATTTAAAAGTTTAATGGTAACATTTTTTTGCTTCCGATTTTGCAATTGCATATAGTTGCTGGTAATTACTGCCGTTGGCATCTTCATACACCATAATTAGTGCAGCGAACTATTTTTTGGAGTAAGCGGTTTTAATGTGACTTCATCTGCCTTTTCCGGAGATCATGATAATACTCTGTTTTTGGTTTTTTTGCTGGTATTTTTTTAGAATGATGTCAATTTCTGTAACTAATTCGTCTTCATCCGTTGAGAATTCAATCCTCGGAATTTTCTTTATATTGATGGACTGAARCTTCAGGTTTTCGGCTTTTAGAGTATTTACTTCTAATGAGTGCTTTGTACACATTTGTTACATTTTCTCTAGCTTTTTGGTTAATTTTTCGATTGTAACATCTTTTTTGGTAGTTTTTTGATAGTCGGCGAGGAGAAGGACTCGTCTATGATTTTTTATGTTTTTCAGGAAACTTTCGTACTCCTCCACTATTTGCGTTAGGCGCTATATCTCCTCGACATCAACCGAGCTGCCGGCAACCTGATCTTGGGTTATTTTCCTGAGTACGAAAACTGGTGCTGGCTTTTTCTTAAATGATTTTGAGATTTTATTCACTTTTTGCGCTGTACTTAACCTTTGGCAGCCAGTGTACTTTCATTGTATTTGAGTACTTTGGCTACCACAACAGGTAGTACTCTTTACTGTCTCCTGATTAGAAGTGAGAAGGTTGTCCTCATCGGATTCCATTATAGAAACTGTAAAATAGAAGGCTGGCGGAAATTCTTAAAGATAACGTTAGAAGTGCTAATTTTAACAGAATTTGAATTTATAACAAAACATTTGTAATTCACAGTAAATACCTATTACTCCTTTTTTCTTGCAAATTTCTAGAGTGTATAATATACTAGCATATATAATTTTCATGAGCTAATCATGTAAATTCAAAATGATATAACAAGTAAAAAAAGCAATGTTTTTAAAAGTTATAAGAAACATTCTTCTCATTAATAATCATTAACTATTACCAAAAATTTATTTTAACACCAAAARAATATGGCATTAAAAAATGTATAGCTTTCGTTGTAAATTAATGCATTTTTATCATTTTTTAGGTTGACGAACACTTTGCGTATTTGAACGAAGTTTTCGTAAATCATATAAAATGCCACTACCAAAACGTTCAATAGAGCCAGTTCACGTTTCACGATCCGTTTATCAACAAGATGAACTTCAATTCGTTGAATTAGAAACAATAACTAATACAGCCCTTACAAATATAATACGTCAATTATCCTCCTTATCCAAACATGCAGAAGATATATTTGGTGAACTGGCCCGAGACGTAGGAAACATTAGTAATCGAGCGAACTCACTACAAGCACGAATAGATCATTTGTCTATTAAAGTTACACAGTTGGATAGCTCAATGGAAGATGTTCCACTCACAGACATAACAAGAAAAAAGGGATTCCGATCTACTAAAGTATTTGATCAAAAAATATTTTCTCATTCAACCATGCCGGCTCCTATGCTAGAGACTTACACCATGTGCGACAAACCACCTCCATTAAACAAATTAAATAACTATCGTGATGACGGTAAGGACGGACTTAAATTTTATACCGATCCCAATTACTTTTTTGAGTTGTGGCGACAAGAGATGTTGAAGGATACAGAAAGAGTAATGCATGACAAAGGAAAAAAAATGAATCGTCCCCGTCAAGACGGTGGCAATAGTTGTGCTAACTCTGCAGGGAATAAAAAACGAGTGAGAAAACCACATAATACTAGAGAAAAGCAGCGGTTGATTGCTATTGGTCATGGAGAAACTTTAATGCCAAACAATATTAATTACCAAACCCCAAATTCAATTGTCAACATGGAAACCGCTTTTGGAAGTAAGTATACAATATATAGAATAGGCTATGGTATCTTAACTCATTAAACTCGTTAGTATATTTGTTATAGTTTAATTATAATGATAGTAGTAGTAGTTTTTAATGATTTACATTTTTTTTTTATTTTTTCTTGTATATGTATACGGTCAAACCTGGATAAGCGAGAGTTCAAGGGAGCACAATCTAATTCTCGCTTATAAAGGAAATGCGATAAAATAACAACGTTATTTAGTTCCAGGCAATAGAATAGTCGCAAAATTAACAAGAACACAATACAAAAACAAGTGGAAGGGCTAAGTTCGGGTGCAACCGAACATTTCACACTCTTGCAACTTGCAAGAATTAAAGCAAGGGAAATACTTCAACGTGTAAAACCAATCATATAGAGTAAAGTCAGCTGCAATTCCCACGACAGCCGGTTCTACGTACCGGAATTGACTCGGATTTCATCCGACCATGGGCTGTCCTTTCGGCGATCTAACCGCGTTTGGATCGGTGAATGTTAATTTGTGTGTGTCGTCACTAGAGCAACGCCTTGCAGCAGGGTTGCCCCTTATCCTCCTGACTCGTGCTGGCATTGAGTCCAACCCGGGCCCGGAGGAATTCTTCTGCTGCGTTTRCGCKAAAAGGCTCCWTCCAAACTCCACCTCGGTCAGGTGYAACACATGCAATGGATGGAGCCATCTTAAGACCTGCTCAGGCCTTWAGACCCATAGGGAGTGGACCACACGTTACGTGGCCCCATGTTGCCTACGCAATATTGCGACGTTAGCCTCTACGGCTGTGCAGWCTGCACTTAGTTCGCGCGCTGCGCCGCCACCCACCCCGAGTGGCCAACAGAGGACCTCCACGGTCCCCCGGAGCTCAACTAGGCAACATAGCTCCCACTGTGACTTGTCCCCCCCAACCTTCATCCCGCTCCAATCCTCGTGCGAGAACCAATCAGCAACTCTTCGTCCCTCGCACAGTCTGTTCCGTGTGTCAGACCGCCATACGTCGGAACGTCGCATCAGTCAAGTGCAACTCTTGTGCTGGCTGGTGTCAYTTCCMGGCGTGTTCCGGCCTGCGCACCACACGTGAGTGGAGTGAGTCGTACGTTGCCCCATGCTGCAGGAGTCTGCCCCCGCAACACACAACAGTGGCGTCACCAACAAACACCCCAGTGCGACCACCGCCCATGCGGGTTCTGCAGCTGCAACAAACACCACCTATACGTCCCTCCCTCACCGACAGGATCACCCACGGACACCCACGACAGACGCGACTACTTCAATTCAACTGCAACGGACTCCAGAGTAGGATCGAGGAGATAGTTGCACTTATGAAACGGGAGCGCGTATCGATAGTTGCGGTCCAAGAAACCAAGCTAAACAGCCGCCAAGATCTTCTGAGTTGTGCCGGTTTCAACGTCATACGTAAAGATCGCGAGCGAGATAATGCCTAGCCTTCATATTGCACAACACCGTGCAGTATCGTCTAATCGATGAAGACATCGACCGCAGGGATAC
>NW_017535719.1:461650-471454 GCF_001853355.1 Bactrocera latifrons | reverse complement strand
GTTGGGGTTGAAGATGCAATCCGATCTCAAAACAAAAAGTTGCATTGGAATCAGGAAGTACTAAGGCAACTATTCCGCACTATTAGAAATGCCGAATCGAAAAAAGTCCGGAATCGACCCACCCTACCGAAAAGGAAGAAGTTCGAATAGCAATTACCCGCCTGAAGAACAACAAAGCGGCGGGGGCCGATGGATTGTCGGCCGAGCTGTTCAAACACGGCAACCACAATCTGGGCCAACTAYCGTGGGATTAGCCTCCTCAACATCGCATATAAGGTTCTATGTAGCGTGTTGTGTGAAACATTAAAGCCCACCGTCAACAAACTGATTGGACCTTATCAGTTTGGCTTTAGACTTGGCAAATCAACCGACCAGATATTCACCATGCGCCAAATCTTGGAAAAGACCCGTGAAAGGAGAATCGACACTCACCACCTCTTCGTCGATTTCAAATCGAGAAGAACCTCTCCGAGCAGGTCGATACCAAACGAGGTTTCAGACAAGGCGATTCCTTATCGTGCGACTTCTTCAACCTGCTTCTGGAGAAAGTAGTTCGAGATGCAGAACTTAATCGAGCATCGGTCTCAATACCCGCGCCGTTAGTTCTGCTTTCTCCAGACTGAACAAGGAAGCAACACAATTGGGTCTGGCAGTGAACGAGGGCAAGACGAAATATCTCCTGTCATCAAACAAACAGTCCTCGCACTCGCGACTCGTGGCTCTCACGTCACTGTTGACAGTCATAACTTTGAATTCGTAGATTGTTTCGTCTATCTTGGAACCAGTATGCACACCACCAACAATGTCAGCCAGGAAATCCAACACAGGATAACTCTTGCCAACAGGTGCTACTTCGGACTGAGTAGGCAATTGAGAAGCAAAGTCCCGTCCCGACAAACAAAAACCAAACTCTATAAGTCACTCATAATTCCCGTCATGCTATATGGTGCAGAGGCTTGGACGATGTCAACAACTGATGAGTTGACATTGCGAGTTTGCGACAGAAAAGTTCTGCGAAAGATCTATGGTCCTTTGCGCGTTGGCAACGGCGTATATCGCATTTGAAGGAACGATAAGCTGTATGAGATATATGACGACATTGACATAGTTCAGCGAATTAAAAGACAGCGGCTACGTTGGCTAGGTCATGTTGGCCGAATGAACGAAAACACTCCAGCTCTGAAAGTATTCGACGCTGCACCTGCCGGGGGAGGCAAAGGAAAACCTCCACTCCGTTGGAGGGACCAGGTGGGGAAGGACCTGGCTTCGCTTGTAATATCCAATTACAGCCACGTAGCGAAAAAAAGAAACGACTGGCGCGCTGTTGTTAACTCAGCTCTAATCCCGTTGACGGTGTCTACGCCAGTAAAGAAGAAAAATACTAAGTTTTTGCTCAAATTTATCAATTTTAAGCACACAGACACACTGCTATGAAAAAATACGCTCTCTTATTTTTATTGGGATAGCTGAAATATTGGTGGATATATGCGGTACAAAGTCACCCGGAAGTTCGAAAATCTTTAAATTAAGTATATGGTATAGTATTGTTTYGATTTAACCCATTTTTGACATCCCAGCATACTATTATAAGGGATAGATTATCCTTTAATTTCAGTTACAATATCACATATTGACAAACATCGTCGATCAAAAGTCAACATAGATACCAGAGTCAAAATATTCGGTACCTAGGGGCTCGCACACTTTTTATTGGAATTAATCAGTTTTTAGTCATAGGGTGGCATACACTAAAGAGATTATTCGTGTAAAGTTGTATCCTGTTATATTATTGTGTCTTGATTTGTGTACTAGAAACTGAACGAATCAATTGGAATATAAAATAGTGCTATATTGTTGTCCGATTTCATCAATATTCACAATATGACATAATAATGTAAAAAGAATGCTACAAAATTTAGTCGAAATCGGTGATAGATAGATATAGGATTTCACCAAAAAGTGGGCGGGACCACGCCCATCGTCCAATTTACATACCGGCTCCAATGAAGCTCTGTTGTACCATCTCGGTGGTAAAATTTAATGTCTCTTGTATATCTAGTTATGGATTTGTCGTGCTTCAAGTAGTTTTTAACACTATCGTTATATGGGGAGTGAGTGGCGTTATCATYCGATTTCATCATTTTTCGCACTGTCAGTAGAAGTTCTAATAAGATATGTACCGGACAAATTTGGTTGTTTTAGCTTGAGTGGTTTAGGAGATATGTACATTAAACCTTTTAGAGGGCGGGACCACGCCCACTTTTTGAAATAATTTTGCCCACAGATGCTCCTTGCTTCTGCGATCCTCCCTTAAAAATTTTTGTAAGGTATTCGACAGGTCATGTTCTCCAACTCTGACTACAGACTGTAATCCATTAGTCTCAAATTTGGACTTCCGGACGGCCATTAATCTGCCGCTATGAGACCAGGAATATTGTTGTTTAGTCCCTGCTTTCTGTTTTGTGTGCACAATCTTCCTGGAAGATTCAATGCTATCCATCAAAATGATTATTGATCAACTACTTTACCACGCATTCTAAAACATCCTGCTGATATACTTTCGTCCTAGATTTAAACCCGGTTTAATCTTTACTGGTGACCTCAGCGGTGAAGAATTTACTGGGTGTAAATAATTGCCTGTATCTGTTAAGCCTAATATTCATCAAGCGCACGTTGTGAGAAAATTATCAGTTGATTCATGGTAGGCTTTCATGCTTAGATCATCTCGCTTAAGTTGAGCTGGTCGGTATATCCATTTCTTTGAACATTATTTTGTTTTCTAAGGGGATTTCTGCGGATCCGTTCGTTCAATTTAGAAAAAAAATTAAATGTTGGCTGTTTCTTCGCACCGATAACACAAACATACTGACACTTAAAACGCAATCATTTAACTTTCAATCGATGAAATGTGATGAAATTCTCACTGCACAATCAATAAAGATAGCAGATTCTAACGAAAACTCCCAATGTCGACTCAGCAGTTGTTGACTTCGTCCAAGCCTCTGCACCAAATAGCAGGACGGGAATTATGAGTGAATTAGAGAGTTTGGTTTTTGTTCGTCGAGACGGGACTTTGCTTCTCAATTGCCTACTCAGTCCGAAGTAGCACCTGTTGGCAAGAGTTATCCTGTGTTGGATTTCCAGGCTGATATTGTTGGTGGTGTTGATACTGGTTCCAAGATAGACGAAATAATCTACGAATTCAAAGTTATGAATATCAACAGTGACGTGAGAGCCAAGTCGCGAGTGCGACGAATGTTTGTTTGATGACAGGAGATATTTCGTCTTACCCTCGTTCACTGCCGGACCCGTTTGTTTTGCTTCCTTGTCCAGTCTGGAGAAAGCAGAACTAACGGCTCGGGTGTTGATCCCGATGACATCAATATCATCGGCATACGCCAGCAACTGTAAACTCTTATAGAAGATGGTACCTTTTCTATTTAGTTCTGCATCTCGAACTATTTTCTCAAGAAGCAGGTTGAAGAAGTCGCACGATAGGGTATCGCCTTGTCGGAAACCTCGTTTGGTATCGAACGGCTCGGAGAGGTCCTTCCCGATTCTGAAGAAGATTTTGGTGTTGCTCAACGTCAGTTTACACAGCCGTATTAGTTTTGCGGGGATACCAAATTCAGACAGGCTCCTTTTCGTGCTGTCGAAAGCAGCTTTGAAATCAACGAAGAGGTGGTGTGTGTCGATTCTCCTTYCACGGGTCTTTTCCAAGATTTGGCGCTTGGTGAATATCTGGTCGGTTGCTGATTTGCTAGGTCTAAAGCCACACTGATAAGGTTCAATCAGTTTGCTGACGGTGGGCTTTAATCTTTCACACAATACGCTCGAAAGAACCTTATATGTGATAGTGAGGAGGCTTATCCCACGGTAGTTGGCCCAGATTGTGGGGTCTCCTTTTTTGGTGGATTGCGCATAGCACACTTAAATTCCAGTCGTTGGACATGCTTTTGGCCGACCATATTTTACGAAGAAACTGATGCATGCTCCTTATCAGTTCTTCGCCGCCGTGTTTGGATAGCTCGGCCGGCAGCCCCCTTTGCTTTGTTGTTCTTTAGGCGGGTAATTGCTACTCGAACTTCTTCCTGGTCGGGCAATGGAACGTCTGCTGTGAGTAGATCGCCTTTGGGGGTTCTACAAGAGTATGCTATGGTCTTGAAACCTTCTGTAAGCCGCCGCATTTGTTCGTAGAATTTTCGGTCATTACCCTTGTTGGGCAGCTTATCAAGCTTTTCGTATTCATGCATTTCGGCCTCTTTCTTCTGTCTGCAAATGAGTCTCGCTTCCCTCTTCAGCCATCCCGCACGTGTTGTGGTCGATCGTAACGTTGCGAGGTAGGCAGCCTGTTTTCTCTCCGCTGCGACACGGAACTCCTCATCGTACCAGCTGTTCTGTTGCACTTTCCGAAAACCAATGGTTTTGGTTGTAGCTGTACGTAAAGAGTTTGAAATGCCGTCTCACAGTTCCCTTATACCGAGTTTTTGACGAGTGCTCTCAGAGAGCAGGAGTGCAAGCGGAGTAGGGACGTGGAGACGTGTCTTCCGTCTATCACAATATGATCGGTCTGGTTGGTGATTTTTGGATCCGGAGACAGACAGGTAGCTTGATGAATCTTCTTATGCTGACGTCTAGTACTACAGATAACCATATTTCGGGGCCTGGCGAAGTCTATCAGCCGCAACCCATTTGGGGATGTTTTTTTTTACACACCGATCCAAACGGGGTTAGATCGCCGTAAGAACAGCCCTTGGTCGGATGAAATCCGAGTCAATTCCGGTAACGTAGAACCGGCTGTCGTGGGAATGTTTCGTCGTGGAGGATGATTTTACCGACCGTAGTGCCAAAGATACCTTCTTTGCCCACCCTAGCTTTATTGTCGCTGAGCATGATTTTGACATCGTGGCGGGGTCAGCTCTCATAAGTGCGCTCCAAGCACTCATAAAAGGCATTTTTGTCACATCGTTCTTCTCATCCGTCGGGGCGTGGGTGCAAATCAACGATATGTTGAAGAACCTCGCTTTGAGACGGATTGTGGCAAGACGTACTATAGTAAATGCCACAAGGACCTACTCGTCTCTGTCCTTGTCCCGTCCATCGCATTTCGTGGACGGCGGTGATGTCAGCCTTTATTTGCACGAGGACATCAACCACCTGGGCAGCGGCACCTTCCCAATTAAGGGACTGGACATTCCAGGTGCATGCCCTCAATTCGTAGTCCTTATTTTGTTTGCCATGGTCGTCATCAAAAAGGGGGGTCTCTCATCCGAGGCTGGTTGTTCCTTTTCATTAGGGATGTTTTTTTTACGTGGCGGGTCCCAAACCCAGCGCACAACCCTATGTGGGTTATATTTCGCCTTCTCACTTTAGCTCGCATTCAAACGGATGTTCTTAGGCTAACCAGAGGATACTTGGTCAAAGACCGGAAGTCGTGAGCTGCTAGAGTCACATGTAAAAGAATCGTTTCTGGCCACTCCCAAGTGAATGGCGATCAGAGAACTTTCCTCACTTGCGTGAACTTCTACACATGACTCCATCCCCCTTGTATACATTATAATTTAAAAAAATGGAAGTTTTCTCTGCGATTATGTTTTCCCAGTATGCGTTGTAAACTTTGTAACCGTCTTTAAGGCATCACGAAGTCTATAGACGTTAATTATATTCTAAGTTGTATTATAAATTAAATTAATATTAATTTTTGAATGCTGGTTTTAAATAAATGTTAATAATTTTTAAATGTGAGTGTCGCCACAGATTTCACCTGCTTGAAACAAAAAATAATTCTAACGAATGTTAAACTTTAGCTACATGTTGTTCATCTAACGGTGCTTGTAAGCACAAAGGCGCAGTTGGATGACGAAATTATTACGTCTAAGAATTGAAGTTAAAAATTCAGATAGATTGTTCTTAATATAAAAGTTCTTAATTAAGTGTTCTTTTAATCACCAGCCCAATACATAAAGGTATATAATTACTATTCTCTTATACACCCAAAATTAGACTGTCGTCCCTTTCGTTAAGTGTAGATCCCATATACCTCACTATATGAGGTGGTAAACCGTCTGGATATTGCTCTGTACCTTTCCGTAAGCACTTAGATGATGAGCATAAAGACTTGCTTTTGTTAGATTGATTTTAATATATATGTATATTGTATCTATGTATATACTATATATAAAACTTACGTCTCACGTTATCTCCGGGGTTATCTCCTGAACTGCTGAACCGATTTTAGTTAAGTTTATCTCACTGTGTTTATATCTCATTTATATGAAAAGTAAAAAGATTCATAAAAAAAATGTAGTAAGCATGAATATATTTTCAAAATTTAAAAGTAAAATTAAATTTTCAGTAAAATACCACTGACAAATATTAAGAATCAAAAGTACAATCCTAGCATTCTTATACCGAAAATTGCGTTTTCGCATTTATTCGTATGTTGTACCTACATACATATATAGATCATATTAACTGTTCCGAATGAACAAAACGGTATTTTTTCTTTGAGGGAATTGGTAAAGCTTCGAGTTCTATCTTTTAGAGTCTTATATCGGAAATAAAGCTTTTGTGTTTACTTGTGATAGCATTTTCAAATATTAAACATCACACATTACCATTAGCCCACCAGACTACATACATACAAAAATAAGTTATAAAATTTATTTTTAATGTATACGCAAGGCCGAAGAGAGGAAACCGCGGCTCGAGGAATATAATTCATTTATATTATTAATGACATTATATTTTATTTAGTTTCAGAAAAAATTATTTTTTTTTGTTACATATGCTACAGTGCATATGAATAAATTGAGTAAATCATAATTTTTAAATTTGGAGAAAGGAAATCGTTATAAAGCACTGGCATCCTCTGAAAATTCCGGGCCCCGATCTTTCGTCTATTCACCTGTACTCTGTATACCATAGCCACAGCAACGTAGYCGTATCTTCTAGTATATACACATATGGTCAAAATAATAAGTACATACGCCCGTGTAGCATTCAAAGTCTAATAAATTCTCTTTTATTCATGTTTAAAGAAAAATAATATCACATTTAATTTCATAAATGTCTTATATAACAAAAATAAAAATATTAGTAATAATATTTAAAATAGGAACTTAAATTTCTCTTAAATTGCTTCCCAATCCGTTGCTTTAGCTCCCCCCAAAGGTTTTCGATGGGATTTAAGTCGAGGGATTGACTTGGTCATTGTAGAGTACTCACACCATTATCCTGGAACCAATCTTTTACCAACCTCGAAGTATGCTTAGAATCATTATCCTGCTGAAATTTCCAAATTAGTGGCATATTTTCCTCAGCATATGGCAGCATCGTGTTTTCCAAGATATCTTTATATTGGAATCTATTCATGGTGTTTGAAATACGATGTATTGATCCTACACCATACCACGAAAAGCAGCCCCAGACCATTATGTTGCCGCCACCATATTTAACGGTCTTTTTTGTAAACCGTGAATGCAATTATTTGCCTTTCGGACGGCGAACATTCCGCCTGGCGTCATTTCCGAACAAATTTATTTTAGTTTCGTCGCTCCACAAGATATTGCGCCACTTTTTTCACCACGTGGGCCGGACCAATTTGCATGATTTTTCGCGAATTGTAATCTTATCTTCAAACTTTTATTTCACAATAATGGCACTTTTCTGGCTATCCTGCCAAATAAATTGGCTCCATGTAGCCTTCTTCGAACCGTTCGGGAAGATATTACACTACCAATATCGGCTGCTATCAGTTTTGAAGATTTAAATGGGTCCGTTTTAGCAATGGTGACGATACGATTGTCCGTTGTTGTTGATGTCTTTTTTGGTCGACCGCGAGTTTCAACATTATTTTTAATCTTTAGGGCATTCTGCACAAAACACAATGAACGTCCTAAAGTTTTAGCAATATTTCTAAGACTTTGGCCCTATTTTCTGAGGTTTAAGATGATCCTCTTCTCCTCCGCACTGCAATGCTTATTTCTACCCATCTATAAAATTTTTAAGTTTGTAATGCGTTTTAAATATGAAGCTATACAAGCGAAAGTACAAACCATTAAATTAAATCGACCGATTTCCAGAAAATTTTGGAATAACTAACAATGTACTTATTATCTTGACCACTTAAGGAACGACCTTGAACAAACAATAGTCTCGCTTACTGCAAAGTGGGGATTTCCCATTGTTTTTCCCCATAAAAGGTGTTACCAGATTGAATTTATTTAAACCAACCCAGAGTTGCATTCGTATACTTCACCAAACATTCATAATTCAATCATGACCGCAGGCTAAAGGAATGTACTTATTATTTTGACCATATGTGTATATACATTGAAAATAATGGACAGACTAGAATTAAGGAAAGTGCGCGCATGTTTTAAAAAGCTTAAAATATACTTAAATATAGTAAAATTTACTCAAAGTATGTAAAGTTTTCTTTAATTTGAGTAAGTCGTACCCTTCAATTTTAGGACGATCATACTTAAAATAGTATGAAAAGTGAAAGTGAAAAGTGAGTGAGTGATGGAATTTCTTTGTGTGCTATAAAATATGTATGTCAAATACAAATATGGAAATTGTTTTCGAAGTGGACAAAGTGTAATAAATATTGGAATTATTTGATTTAATAGATTTGTACGATTTACTGAAAGGTAAGTGTGAAAATAATATTGTGAAATAGATACAAGTACAAACATGTGCCTTTTGAAAATGCATATGTACATACATTAAATTTTTGTGCAGCATTACCAAAGTTAACTGTTAACTATACATATGCATGTATGTACATATGTATGTTTGAATATATTTCACAAGAAAAAGGCGCCGTGAACGTTTTTGCTTTGTATTAATTTTTGTTGTTCTTTTTTTAAGAACACAACATTACGGAGGAAAGTTTAAAGTTTATGCAGAGCAGCCACATTAATAAATTATTCCCCAAAGAACTTTTGGGACGCAAAAATATTTTTGAACAGAGATTGAAGGAGTGGCAAATAGAACAAGGAGTGTTAATTATGAAATGAAAATCTAAATAATGAAATAACTAATCAAAACAACTTGCAGCGTGTTGAAATTTTATCTTTTTCATCAGAAAGCACAACACAGCCTTTTGAAAATGCATATGTACATACATTAAATTTTTGTGAAGCATTACCAAAGTTAACTGTTAACTATACATATGCATGTATGTACATATGTATGTTTGAATATATTTCACAAGAAAAAAGGCGCCGAGAAGGTTTTTGCTTTGTATTATTATTATTATTTTTTTTTTTTTTTTTTTTTTTTTTTTTTTTTTTTTTTTTTTTTTTAAGAACACAACATTACGGAGGAAAGTTTAAAGTTTATGGAGAGCAGCCACATTAATGAATTATTCCTCAAAGAACTTTTGGGACGCAAAATTATTTTTGAACGGAGATTGAAGGAGTGGCAAATAGAGCAAGGTGTGGTAATTATGAAATGAAAATCTAAATAATGAAATAACTAATCAAAACAAATTGCAGCGCGTTGAAATTTTATCTTTTTCATCAGAGAGCACAACGCCCGGATCAGGATCAACAGAATCCATTTCTTCTAGTTTTCTTGGTGCGGTTAATGATTTCAATGAAGTAATTATTATTTTGCGTTTCTGAGTAACTTACAAAAAAAATTTAGTAGATTTCGTTACTAGGAATTTTAAAATCTAACGTGAATGGAAATGGTGTTTTAAATTACTTTGAAAATAATCAAAGTTTATCAACCAAGACTCGGAAACTTTTATGTTCCTCGATCACGGAATACTTAATTTATAACAAAATTAAGCCA
>NW_017535719.1:405024-461546 GCF_001853355.1 Bactrocera latifrons | reverse complement strand
AAAAAAATAAGTTTTAAAAACATAAGTTTAATTTTAAGAACAATGAAATGAAACAAATGAAAAAAAAAAAAGTTTTTGCATTTTTATTTAAGGCAATTCCATTAGTATTAAATGTAAAGACAGGGAGACTTAATTCTAGAGTCAAAGGCCTTTTAATCTAAGGAAGTGGTTTTTATTTGATGGCCTTATATTAAGAACGTCTTTACTTTAAATTAAAGACAACAATGTTCTTCGTTTAAGAAAATTTCATTTAATTTAAGGCAATATTTTCCTCTTTTTAACGAAACCATATGTACTTAAGAGTACAATCGTGTTTCCTTAACTTAAGGAAGACATGTCTTTAGTGCTATTTCATTCCCATTTTTTCCTTAAAACAAGTAAATTTTCCATAGTCTTAGGACACATTTGTTTCAGGGTATATAAAATGAATGTGTATATGTCATCTATAGAATCGTAAACTATGCATTTCGACATAGGGACATCATTGCCAGTCTAGTTTAAATTGTGAAATTCATGTCCGGCTCGCAACGAGCGTAAATTGAATTAAAAATATCATCTGATTCAATCGAAAAAGAGATATATAGAAAAACAAATAAAACTGCTCTAATTGCATGAGCATTCTTAACTCAATTTATACTACAACTTATCCAGTGCTACTATCTATTTCGTATTGAACAAAATCAAAAAAAATGCTCAAAAATAATTGAATATTTGTGTAATTTCATTCCTTCAAAGTTACTTTAGATGGCGGCAGAGGGTGTCGCTTTTATTTTTCGAATCGGTATGTTTTTTTTTTGTAAGTTGATAGTACTGTTAGTGACATCTATACTAAATTTCATGACTGGAAATTCGTTGGCATAAGTGTATTGCAAAGGGAGGGGATTACTTTGAATGCGATGAAATGGACAAAATTCACTTCTCCAATTGATCACTGTAGTGGGAAGTGATTATATGACCTGTAGCTTAGGTAAGATACCAAATATGGTTGTGAACCATTCAAATCTTCGTCGAGTAATGAAAATTGAGTTCGCAATATTATTTAATATAAAGTTTTGCTAACACTTGCACTTATTTCTCCGGATTTTATTTTGAATTGTTCGAGTACAAAATGTTCGGTTATAAACGATCTGAGCCCTTCCTTAATTTTTTAATATATAAGGTTTTACCAATATCTACAATCGATGGACCGATCGTGTGTGGGTTTCCGTAGCGCTCAATGATTGAGAATGATAAGTTGTATGGTGATAAAAACGATTTCTTAACTTCTAAAAACCGAGATTCTGCGTAATATTTTATCTCGACTGTGTCCATATGTATATATCTGAAATCTTAGTAGATTGAAAAGATGAGCCACCTTTTGGTGTTGTCCGCATGTACCAAGGATTTCGCTAGTCCTTCTTACAATTTGATAGTCGAATTTTCAAGCTCTTTGAATTATTAGAAACTTTACTGATATTAGGACCTTCGAATAATTTTTTAATATTCATACTGTTTGATTAAAAAATTTGCGATAAACATTAATTGTAACTGTGAAGCTTTTTAGCTAGCTGATTGTGAAAGAGGGAGGATAATCCAATATTACTTAAATCTATCGTTCCGCAAGTTATTTACCATGGTCGGAAATAGTAAGCCTAAGAACTTGGCTTCTTTGGGCCTAATCACATTTTTGTTGTGTTAATGAATAAGCCATAGCGTTGAAGACACTGATAGACAACTTACAAATGGTTTGATTATAATACATCTTTTTTTACCAGTGGGTATTTTTTGACATTGTTCTTCGTGAAAATTTTACACAAAATTTAGAGGTACTCGAGAAAGCAAATAACTGCACCCTCTTAATATCTTAATATACTATTTACATCAATTAATAAATTTTAATTGTGTCTTCGCCATAGTTTGAACTTATTCATTCACAGAACGTTTTTATAGTATTGCAAAATTTTTGTATATAATAGTAATAGTTTTGTGCTCTTAACTCTTTGTAGATAGTGTACGAAAACTTACCTTCTAGGTCACTCACACTTTTTGTTAAAACGAAAAATGCACAAGATTCAATATAATCGTTATAAAGGTTTTATTTGAAGCAAAAAGCACTTAAAAATTGATGTTACAAAATTAGTTTTAAACAGTAGTATAACATTAAATATATATTATAAATGGAAAACAGCCGGGTTTAAAAACGTTAAATATATATATATAAGCGAGTAATCTGTGGAGAATGTCATCCTCTTCTGGAGTGATATGAAAATTTTCTATTTTCTGACTTTCCGGAGGTATGATATTCTGAGCAGGAGACTTTGGCCAGAATTCTTGTGATTCTGTTAGCCATGTAGGACCGTTCCACCAGAGTGTAGTGCTGGTGAGGTGAAGTGGTTTGCAACCTCTTGTCCCAATATCCGCTGGGTTATCTGCACTTGCAACATGTTGCCATTTTGCTGAGCCGACTAAGTCTAAGATTTGAGATATGCGATTCGATACATATGTCTTCCAAGTATAGGATGGTTTTTCCAACCATGCTAGAACTATTTCYGAGTCTGACGAGAGATACATTTTGTGATCGTTTAATTTGAGATGGGTTTRAACTATTGAAATTAATTTTGCTAACAGAAGAGCACCATTTAGTTCAAGCCGTGACAGACTTAGTGTCTTCAAAGGTGCAACTTTGGCTTTGGCTACCAAAAGATGTGAAGTTATTTTGCTATCATACTGAGTGCGTATGTAGACTGTTGAGTAATAAGCCTTTTCAGAGGCATCACAGAAACCGCGTAATTCTGCGTTAATGTTAGGGGTGAAATTTACCCATCGAGGGATTCGAATTTCTGATATAGTATGTAGGTTGTTAGCAAATTGAACCCATTTTGTTAAATGTACAGGTTTTAATTGTTTATCCCAATCAGTGCCATCGTCCCACAATTCTTGAATGAGAATTTTAGCTTGAATCATTATTGACGAAAGCCATCCTGCAGGGACGTTTTGACACCGAGGAAAGGATTTGTCGTTTTGTAATGGCGGACATTGCAGATATTGACTCAATTGTATATAAGAATTGATCCGTTATCGCATTCCATTGAATTCCTAGTGTTTTCGTTGTACTAGCCTTTTCGAATTTAAGGAAGTCAGTATCCAATAAGTCTTCCTTTTTTATATCTTTGATTATTTCGGAGTTATTTGATGTTATTTTCTTTAGGGGAAAACCTGCTGAATTTAGTGCTTTGATCACTTGACATAATGATTCGCACGCTAATGGTATACTGTTGCTACCTGATAAAATGTCATCCACATATTTGTTTCACAGGTTTTTGCAACTTCATGTAATGTCCAAATGATTTGTAGTCGCTAATTGGACTATTAATTGAATTGCGGAAGAATATGCGTTGGAAATCTTGGTCATATTCATGTACCAGAATTTGCCAATAAATTTTCTCAACATTCCCGCTAAAAACGTATTTAAACATGCGCCAATTTAGAATTAGCAACATGAGATCAGGTTGTAATGTTGGCCCTGTGTATAATACATCATTTAGTGATTTGCCTGAGCTCGTACACTTTGAGGCATTGAACACCACTCGTATTTTCGTTGTGATTTTATCTGGTCTTTGGCTATTTTTTCATATGGCACAGTTTCTTCCATATGATTGAGTTCAAGATATTCTTTCATCTCATTATCCTATGCTGATTTTAGCTCTCTTTTCTTCATCAGGCTTTTTTCCATTCTTAGGAATTGCTGGACTGCTGAGATTCTAGAATGGCCTAGAGCTATAGTTTCTGGGAAGGTGGATTTGAATGGCAGTCGCACAACATAACGACCATGTTTGTATCTTGTTGTTGTGGACTGGTAATAGGCTTCGCATGCCTGGTCTTCTGAAAGTTGGGTAATCTGGGGTACTTCTTCAACTTCCCAGAATTTTTTAAGTTCATTATTTAAATATTCGTTTGTGATATCTTCCACCTGTGTTGTGAAATAATTTATTTTTTCAGTGACTTGGCCACTTATAATCCACCCAAAGATTGTATTTTGGGCTAACAATTTATTGAAGATTTTCTCGATACCTTCAAGAATTATTTGAGGTATTAAATCACTGCCTAATAATATGTCGATTTTGTGATGGGGTATGACAGTTGGGATCTGCTAATTTGAGATGTGAGCATCTTCCCCAGTGTATTTTATTTACTTCATAGCTTGGAAGCAAATTTGTAAGTTGCGGTAGAACGATGGCTTGTGCATCTATTCGTATATCCGCATTTGGAGAAACTATGTTGATTGGGCATATTTTATTTGAATTTTGAATAATTCTTCCGCCCATTCCCGAAATTTGAAAATTGGAATGTTTTATTGGCAATTTTAGCCGATTTTGAACCTTTGAGCCTTGATCTATTAACGCTCTTAGTTTGAATAAATCACCTTTTTGTTCAATGGTGATGACCGCAGTGGGTAAAAGAATTCTGCTTTCATTTTCTGAATAAAGTGCTTGAATTTTTGCCGCTTTAGAGCAACATGGTTGTTCTTTGCTTTTTTCGGGATTTGAGGTTTCGGGATTACTTGAGTAGTTGTAGCGACTAACCCCGTGGTGATTATGAATTTGCTTTCACAGTCTTTTGTCATGAGATGTCGACAGATAGTTTACACAAAGTTTGTGTTGACGGACCAGATTATTTCTATCTGAAGGGGATAATTTTTTGAATCTCTCGCAAGATCTAAATTTATGACCTCCCGTACAGAGTTCACACAATGATTTGACACGAATGTGTGACTTTTATTAACGTGTCTATTATATTGTATGTTATTACTGGCATGGGGTTTGAACAAGTTTTTACTTGAGTCATTTTGATGACTTTTTGGCTTTATAGTTTTTTTTTTGTCTATTCGCTCAGCTATCTCGTACTGAGCAGTGAGGAATGTTTTCATCTGTTGTCAGGTGGGCATTATTTTTCTTTCCACTAGTGATTGTTCCCATCGTAGTAACGCAGCATCAGGCAGTGTTTCTGCGCAAATGGTTACTATCATAGGGTCCCACGATTCTGTGGAGATATTTGTGTTTTTAACACTGATAAAAAATTGATCACTGCCGAGTTTTGAAATTCCTGGCTAGTTTCTTGTTGAATTTTTGGCAAATGCAATAATATTTTTATTGGGTTATCTATCATAACCCTTTCATTTTCATACCTTTCGACAAGGGCCTCCCAAGCCAGTTTAAAATTTTTGTCATTTAAAGCGAATTGCTTGATGATACTGCCCGCTTCCCCTTTTGTTTTATACCTGAGATGGTATAGCTTTTGTGCTTGTGAAAGTTTAAGATGGTTTATATAAACGGTAGTGAACATGTCCCGGAAGGACGGCCATTGGTCATAATATCAATTAAAAATTTCAGTATCAGGAGCTGGTACTTTTAGATACATGCTTTTATCTAGGTCTTCTTTTGGTGTTGTAACTACTCTGGGAGGGGGAGTAGTGGCTCTACTTGGCCTTACTAAACTTATTTGTTCAGTTATCATTCCCTTTGTTAACTCGTACTGCTTTTGTGTTTTCTGGGAGATCTGCGTCGTCAGTATCTAGTACTGTATCKWRYRCTGYMWSRWRSSMTGTCCATAGATTGCTAACACTTTCTAGTTTTATATTTAAAACTGATTCCGTGATATCAGTAATAGGGGAAGCTTAAAACCGTGTGCAATATCTTATGAAGCTATCACTTTCAGTGATAAATTTCGATATTATAAGATCTTTTGATCTCTTTTGCTTTGTACCGTGCTTAGAGCGTGTAGCTTCTGCAGGTGTGCTTTGTTTATCGTCGTTAGCCATTTTTGTAAGAAACTGACCTGATTTAGATTGAATCTGTGCTCATTTAGAATAAATAAGAATTTAGAATTAAAATTTGATGAGATATATCTCATAAATACCGAAAACGGAAAACTCTTTTAAATAAATAAGAGTTGTTATTCCCTTAAATTTACTAATACTAATACTAATACGCCTAGTCGGTTTTGTTAACCGCACTATTGTATTTAACTAGCTGCGATTTTATATACATTTTTATATATTTTCTATTACGGATTTATCCGTGTGTCCTTGTATAGAAGTACTCGTAAAGGCGGTATACGAAGTCAATAACCTTTGTACATATATGTGCACGCTATGTGCGTATTAATGTGCATATGATATGCTAAATTGGTTGGAATTTAATCCCGCTTGTTTTTGTAGTACAAAGAACAAGGAGGTATGGTCAAATAATATTTGCCCATGCAGGCTTAGAGTATGTATTATATAAGTATGTACTAATATGATTATCGTTAATAAAATTTTATTATTATGTATTTATTTTTTTTTTTTGTTAAAATTCCGTTTATTGTTTATAATTAAACCATTATCGCAGCTTCCAATAATTTAAGATTTATTACAGCTTTTATCTTTGGATATACCCCCTAAATCAGGGTATGTATTTTATAAGTAAGAACCAGGATATGTAGCGTATACAAAAGAATTCCGAAAATATGTATACAGTATGTAAATCATATAAATGCATATGTACTTATATTTGCGCTACCAGAATTTAGCGAGAAAAGAAAATGCACAATTTGCAGGTCATTAGCCTCTGCACTTGCGGATTAGCAAGTATATGCCTCAATGTATTAATATTTGAATGTTTGTTTGCATGTATGTATTTTATAAGTAAGATTTGGGTAAGTGCATATGTAAATATTTATGTTTGTATTTATTCTCGCATTGGAAATTTCGCTTTTCATGCCTTTTGCTTACCTATTTTATGCAATCCTGCTTACTGTTTGAAGAAACAGAAGGGGTATTGCTGGGAAGATTTGCAATTGTGGGTGTGTTTGTAAGGGTAAACTGGGAAGGCAGTAAAATATTTCCTTTTGTATTTATAAAAATATGTGGATGATATATTTTTTCAACTGTATTTGTTCCCGTTTAGAAATCGATCAAACGGATTATATACATAGGTTTTATATTTGATAAAACCGTATGATATCATACAAATTTACATATTTTCATGAAAAATGGAAACGACTTACTTTGTCTCGCCTCAAGGGAGTTTTGGGAGAATACAGTACATTTATTTATGTATATAATTTTGGGGATATTATCCGCTTTCGATTCGGTTTCCTCCTGTGTTTTAGTCCTATTTCCTCCGTGTTTAATGTTTCTTTCCTAATTTCCTCCTTTGTTTAGTGTCCTCTTGCTCCAGTTTCCTCCATTTTAGAGTATGTATGAATGTAGGTATACATTAGTTGTTATTTTATTATAATTATATCGCGCCCGATTTATGTTATAAATTTTGCTATTTTTATTGTTAAACCGCGCCCGGTTTAAGTTTTACACTTTGGTATTTTTATGGTTAGAACGCACCCGATTTATGTTTTTTATAAATTTTTCATATTTATATTTGTTATTATTATTTTTTATGTTTTTTTACAAAACAAAATGATCATTTATTTTTTATTATATTTGTTTTGTTTTATATGTGGTGGCCTAGATGTAGTAATTTATGTTTGTGAATTTTTTATTTATAACTATATACGTATTTGTATGCTTTTTGCACAGTACTTTTATTTATTTATATTTTTATCTTTTTTTTTTTATATATATGCACTTTGTATAGCACAGTATATAATACTATATATATGTGTATACGCATGTACTATAATTTCGTTTTTGGTCACTGCACTTGCTGCTATTCAAAACCGGTTTTTGATACATGTTTTTTCTTTTTTTTTTTTGGTTTTGTCACTTATAATTACCTTTTCGGTTTTTATTATCGCACTTTCTCACAGGTTAATATTTTTATTGATTTTTTTTTTCAAATCTTAATTTTATTGACTTTATTTAGCCACAGTGCCTTTCTTTATGGCTCGAACGACCATGTACGGAAACTCACCTTCTACGTTCTGTTTGTTAAAAGGAAAAATGCACAAGATTCAATATAATCAGTATAAAGGTTTTATTTGATGCAAAATGCACTTAAAAATTGATGCTACAAAATTAGTTTTAAACAGTAGTTTAAAACATTAAATATACATATATGTATATATATATAAAGACCAAAAATGGAAAACAGCCGGGTTTAAAATCGTTAAATATATATATATTAGCGAGTAATTGCGGAAGGGAACCGGGATGCTGCGATGCTGCGAAAAGCGGAGGTGTATACCGATCGACGTCGTTTCGACAAAAGGTGCGCGAGATCCTTTCTCTTTTCCTTTTATTATAATTAGAATGTAGAATGTCATCGCGTTTGGGTGCATGCGCATGTATGTGTGCTAATGTGTGGTGTTCTCTTGCGTGATGAGGTGAATGGTTGCTTCGGTGTGGTGAATTGATGTAAATGTGATGCGACGTCGCTACTCATTTAGCCAGATGGAAACAGGGTTAAATATCTGTAAACACTATAAAGCAAAAACATATAAAGTGCCATAACTAAGCACTTAATTCAAATATAGAATTGTAATTTGGCAATAACAAAAACTGTGAGTGGCCCTGCCCTCTAATAGGTTTAATGTAAATCCCACAAATATCAAATTCGCCCAGGACAAATCACTTAAGCATCCTTACCAACACTAAAAACGGATGACAACAGAAGACAAACCCCGTCCACTTCCCATATAGTAGTCTATCAAAAGCTATTAAAAGTGTCTTAAATCAAGAACTCAATACGACAGAGATATTTAATTTTACACTCGAGGTGGTTGAGAGCCTTTATGGGAGCTGGGGTAAAAATTCGGACAATTGGCGAAGCACCAGCCACTTTTTAGGTAAAATCACATATCTCGGAACMCGCCCGTCCGATTTCAACCAAATTTATTTTGTGACAGTCTACGTTATAGTGCAAAAATGGGAAAATTGAACTACTACTTCCCATATAACTTAATTTTAAATTCCATTTGATTCCTTCTATTTACAGAATACAAATCAAGAAGTCAAAAACCAAAAATTATCCAAATTCAACCAAAGCTTTTCAATCTCCTATGTACCGAATTGTTGGACATAGTTGGTGATAATCTGATATGCGTGTAAATAGTTTACAAACATTCCTAATTTTTCGGTATATATCTATTTTGAATCCAATAAAGGCCGTGATTATATTAATTTTTTTGGCATACTTTTAACTAATTCATATTTTGCTGGTATCTTATTCTTGATTGGCGTAGACACCGCTTACGCGGTTATAGCCGAGTTTACAAAAGTGCACAAGTCGTTCTTTCTTTTCACTGTTATTTGCGACTTCGAAGTTATGACAGTGACATGAGAGCCAAATCGCAAGTGCGATAACTGTTTGTTTGATGACAGGAGATTATTAATTTTTCCCTCTTTTGATGTTGATTTCCTTATTCATCTGCGACCCTATTCCGGGCCCTCCAAAAAGACCTGGTGCCATCGAAACACATCAAATCTTGCTAAAACATCAACTGGGCAAACCTGCTTGATCATATCAAATGTCTTTGTCGCAGATTTACCGAGTTTCACACAGAAAAACATCGCGCGAAAATGTTTGTCCTGACTCCAGGTGCTCGAAGACAACTGACCAGCCGCTCGTTCGTTAGCTAGGAACGCCCTCTACCGAATCCAATCGGTGCGCGCACGCTCCGAAGTACTGTCACGGCGGAAGAAAATCAGTCCTATTAATTTCCTGACAAACCCTGTATCATCGGCGAACGCCAACAGCTGTGCACTCTTATAGAAGATTGTACCTTCTCTATTTAGTTCTGCAGCTGAAATTACAGGACTGGATTGATAAAGTTGCACGATATAAAGTCTCTTCTCTCGTTTGGTTTCGAACGGCTTGGAGTTATTTCAACTGGATGAATAGTCGCTACTCATCATAATTCTTCAGTAGAAGCAGTATTCCTTGCAACTGAGTGGAACGATTTACGCCAAGTCGATCTCGCTGATCCTAGCTTAATCCCAATATAGGTATTAAAAAATTAAAATCTATTTTCAATCCAAAATGTTTGAATTTGACAGATGAAAATGTGTTGAGTTAAAATTAAGACAAAATAGGAACATTTGTTTTCGATTTTTTTGTATTCTAGACCACATAATATTATATTTGTGTGGTATTTAAATATTCCATTTATACATTTGCAAATTCAAACTAGCCTTTTCTTCATGCCAAACATTTTTAAATAAATTGAATATCAAATGGCTGTTTTTGCCCGCATTGCCAATACTGTTCGGTTTTAAGCGAAAATACGATATATGCTAAGTACTTTGTTAACGATTTAGTTTATAGCGACAAAAAAACACGTTTGCAATGTGTGTTTTTATATTAATTCTCAACACATTGATTTTTTTTATTTATATTTAAAAATTGTATATCGAAGAACAAAAAATATTTTTGTAAGAGCAGGAATACTATATTATGTTATTCGCTTATTGTAGATACCGTACACTATGCTTATAAATAACATATTTTTCTGAAATTTTTAAAAAGTTAGTGATTGATTTTGGTGCGGGTTTATTGCAGTAGCAATTTGGGCCACTTCCATAGATGATTTTATTTTAACATGTTCTTCAATTGAGAGTTCCGTTGCTCGAGGCTTAAGCTTGAATATGGAATTGTCTATAAAATTATGATAACAATATTTATTACGATTTTATTGTCAACAAGCATCTGATTTGATGAAAGTGTGTTGACGCTGCTTCGCTCAGGGAACGATTAAAATTAATTGCAGCATATATAGGTATCTTCTGAGAAACTATTGACCGAATCCAATATTTTAATTTTTTTTAATGGTAAAGTAGCTGAACAATAAAAATATGGTATGTATCTACTTGTTACCGTTATGAAGCTCATATCGCTGCTCAAAAATACCGTTTATTCTATTTTTATTGTTTATAGTGTTGATTTGAACTGGGTACATAAGAAGTTTATTTTACGGTAGTAAATCCCAAAGGGAACGATGTTAAAAACTGGTGGATAGCATGCAGGGAAGTGAGCAATCTTATTATATTTTTTTTTTATAATTTTTACAAATTCTTATACCTCTCTTAAACTTTGTTATTGATTGTGCTATTTACCAAGTAGTTCAATAAGTTTTGTCGTTTTATAAGAAAAACACAATTTTATGATTCAAAATACRCTTTATTATTCAGTATAATCCCCTTAAAATTAATACTCTTGCCCTCCAATCTGTGGATCCCATCCCTGAAGTGAAAATCCGGAAGATCTGCAAAATACACTTCAGCAGGCGACCTCTTCATTTGATGAAAAACGCCACGCATAAATTTTTTGAGTTCTGGAAACAAATGGAAGTCGCTGGGAGCAAATTCTGGTTAATTCGGTCAATGCTCCAACAATTCGAACTATAATTCATTGATTTTAGCCATTCTCGAAATGCTCTTATGACATGGTGCATTGTCATTGTCGTGATGAAAATTAATTTTTTTATTCTACAAACCGGTTTTTTTTTCAAGAAATTTTGCTTCAACTTTTCCAAAAGTTTGCAGTAATGTTCAGAATTAATTGTTTTACCAGTTTGCAAGTAATCCACAATCAAGTTCACATCACTTTTTAGCCTCTTGTTTTGATTCAGAATCATGGTAATAGACCCAAGTCTCATCCATAGTGATGAATTGATGCACAAAATCCTTTTATTTTTTAAAACGCTCCAAATGTTGCTGAGAAAGTCGAATTCGAATGTGTTTTTGTTACATTGCTAGCGATTGCGGCACCCATTGTGTCCACAGCTTTCTAAAACCCAAAATTTGACTTGAAATCTGGCGCACACTGCCTAATGGGAATGTGTAGAGCTTCTACTAAATCTCTCTCAGTCAATGGACGATCTTCAAAAACCATATCCTGTATTTTCGCTATGATTTCTGGCCTTGATGCGTTTTTGCACGTCTTTCACATGGATCGTCTTCTAGGCTTGTACGACCAGGTTTAAATTCAGCAACCCATCTTTCTATAGTTCTAATTGTAGGTGAACAATCATTATATGCTTTTAACATTCGTTCGTGAATTTCTTTCGGTGCAACACCTTTCAAAAATAAAAATTTTATCACTTCACGATATTAAATTTTCCCCATTTTAAAAAATACTGTGACACGGCAATACTAAATGGCTTGTAGACAATGAATGAATTGACAGATTTAAATGAAACTTCCATACGTTCGTATGAAGAGTGCCTCAACAAAGCAAAAATAAATTTGGGCTAGTAGCAACGACATCGAACGACAAGAGTTATTGAACAACCTGGTATGTGTCCCAGAGGTCATATGGTATATTGATGTTTTCGTCTTTTATTTTAATTATAAAATAATATTTATTGTTTTAGTTATATTAAAGTTAATCAATTTTAAAGTGAAAAGCATATTCCTTTAAATACGTAAGTGATAAGGAATAAATAAAGGTTTTCTATTGATGACCATGTGTGCTATTTTAGTATTCACGGCTGTAGCTATTTTACTGAGGTATAACCAGTGGTATTTTTTTAGATAAGTGATTTCAAAGAAGAAATTTAATGTTATGACCAATAATTAATATTAGATGGGCAATTGACCGCCGCGGTTGGCTCGAAAAACTTCTACCCGAGAGACTTCATTTTCGGGGCCATATTTCAGCAATAACGAACCGAATATTCTCTTCAAAGACGTCAATGTGTCAGGTTTATCTGTGCAGACAATCCAATGTGGTGAAACCACTCTAATTCTGTCTGATTCTTCTTCTTTAAGTGCAGGAAAAGTATGAAAAAGGTAATGGAGGGGTATGCTATCTCATGTCTAAACTTTTTCGAAATTGAATTTGTGAACCCCACGCTTATTGGTGACTGTTCATTTTCAACAAACGACCAAGCTGAGAGATATACCGATAGGTTCTGTAATTCATTTCCGAGTGAATTAAGCAAATCCACTTTCAATCCGACATTCGGTGTTCTGTCTTTCACTATTTAATTTTCACATTTTTGTTCAAAAAATATTATGTGCCGAATAAATTCACACAATATTCGGTTGTTGACTCAAAATTTATTGTGTGAACTTGGTCCGCGAATACAGGTCAGTAAATGTCAGTGGTAAAACTACGCAGAAAAAAATTTAAAATACTATATTTTCATAATAAAAGGAGTAGTTAGTTATTAAAGGGGAAAACATAAGAACGCAGGGTAAAATGCAATTATTAAACTCTTGTAACATGGTACTACAGAGTATAATAGTTTTGTTCACCTAATGATTGTATGTAATATATCAGCTAACAATAAGTGAGATAGATATAGGGTCATATACTTTATATCTAAATGATCAGGATAGCGAGACGAGTTGAAATCCGAGTGACTATCTGTCTATGCCCTCGCCCATCCGAGCAAGCTGTAACTTGAGTAAAAATAAAGATATCTTGATGAAACTTGGAAAATAACCCGGAAAGCTCCCCGTATAACGAAACTGTTAAAAACGACTTAAAGTGCGATAAATCAATAACTGAATACAAAAAACACATAAAACTTTAAAATCGAGATGGATCGATGAAAGGGCTTTATCGGAACCGGGATAAAAATTACACTATACGTTGCATCGTCCACTCTTGGGTACAATTGCATATCTCAGGATCCGATTTATTCTTTATTTTATGTCACAGTGCAAAAATTAGTGAATTCGGACTACAACCACGGATACTTCCCCGTTTAAAATTTTACTTGATTCTTTCTAGTGTTGAAATCAAGAAGAAGTTTATATAACTTGATAAAACTTTGTACTAATAATTTCTTTAAAGTATTCCACCTTATGACCAAAAATTGTCCAAATCTAACCAAAACTTTTCAAGCCTCCGAATACCGGAACTGTGGATTCAATTATTCATAGTTGACTTTTGACTGAAATTATCGATTCAATACTTCTGTGACCCCCATATACCTAATATAATGGGTTTCGAACTTTTTTAGTATGTGGCATTTTAATAGATAAAATCGGGTCATTACTGCCTCCAAATTCTATATTCTAGCAAGATGCAAAAGTATATAATGTTCGATTAAACACGTACTTCTTTCGGGTTATTATTCGATTTAAAGAAGCTCATAAAGAGGCAAGAGGCTTTGTGAGGATAGACAACAATAACGTCAATGCGCTAAAGGGATTTTTAAGACTTGTTGTTTGCAAGCAAAAATAAATGATATTTTAATGTTATTGCCAAGAATTTAGCTTAATTATGATCCGTTTAGATCAGTAAGTTTTAGTTGAAGTTTGTCGTCACTGGAGCAACACCACGCAGCAGGATTTCTCCGTAGTGTACCACAAGTTACGTGGTCCCATGTCGTCAACGCACTACTGCAATCTTAGCCTTTGCAGCTGTGCAACCTGCACCTAGTTCGGGCACTGCGCCGCCACGGAGGACTTCCACGGTAAATTGGGGCTTCCAACAGGCAACATGACTCCCATTGCGTTTTGACTCCCCAACCAACTCCACAGTGCGACAACCGCCCCTGCGGGTTCTACAGCTGAACGCACTTACAAGCCACTTCCTCACTCCTAGAATCATTCACGGACACCCGCGACAAAACCGCATCTCACAATTATGAGAGTTGGAACGATATCACCCAAATATAGGTGCACTACTTCTTGGTGAAAACCGTTTGGTACTAGTAGACCTTAACACATTGGCATTCCTGTCTAACAAAGGATCGTAGGGGGATGAAGCTGGCAGAACAGATTGACGATCCGACATTCTGCACAATGAATGACGAAGCCCCCCACAAAGTTATGGGCACCTGTTATAGCTARACCGATATTACCATTGCTAGTGATGGTTTGATAAATAGCACAACCTGGCGACCTATGCTTACTCTCACATCAGATTATCCGCCCATAATTATCTCAATCGAGAAACCTCCCGATTTTGTTTCTGTGGACAACCGCACATTCGTTAACTTTAACAAAGCTAAATAGGTCGGCTTCTCAGAATTTACTGAGAGCTCCATCAACGCTCTGCCCATTCTCACGAACGTATACGTTGGCGAATGTCGATTCCTCAAGGTGATCGCAGTAGGTATTGCTTTCTTCATTCGGGCTGGAAGAATTACGGAAATCCGTCCAAGTGTCCCAGCCGATGTAGACGTTTTAGCTAATGAGCGCGACACTTTACGCCATGCCGATCCCGTGGATCTCCGAATAAGGGGTCTCAATTTGGAGATTCGGCGATTGGTAAAACAGCTCTACTCCTGTCGTGAGATTACTCTCCTCTCCGCAGTACTGAAGACAATTGAGGCCTTGCTACTCCCGACCTTCACTCACCTCCTGACTCTGGCAAACCACCAGCATGGATTCCGATTAGTGCACAGTACCACCACAGCACTTAGCGTCATAAACGCGCAGATAGTTCGTGACCTTAACCAGAAACCACCCAGGGAGAGAACAAGGCTACTGCAGGACATTGAACAAAGGTTACCTCCAGGAAAAAAGAGATGGATCATAAACTACCTGAGCGGTTGTCAATCATCCGTACTGTTTCGAGGAGAAAAATCTAAACTGAGAAGAATAAAACAAGGGAGGGTTCCACGGAGTAATGTCATCTCCCATCTAATGTTTAACTTCTATATCTCGAAGCTCCCACATTCACCAGAAACAGTTTCCATAACCTTATATACATATACAACTGTTAGGTGAACAAAACTATTATACTCTGTAGCTGTTTTCGATGGATTTTAGGTTGAGTGAATTGTCCGCCCAAGGTAATATATCGATATCCAAGTTGTTAAGGAAATCAGTTGTTCGTCGGGAGGTGTGGCAGGGCGTCCCATCATATATTGGGTTGCTGGAGGGTTCAGTGTTGCCAAATATGGTAAAGAAACATGTTGAAGTACATTGATGTACTGCTCACTATTCATCGTTCCCTCAATAAAATAAATGGGTTCAGGACCTTCATCCGATATGCAGCTTCAAATCGTTACACTGGTGGGATGTTTTACCATTTTTTGGATGTAGTTCTAGTTCACAAATTGAGTGGCTTCTGTTACTGCTTCTTGTCGGAATTCGTCAGTTAAGATAATCTTTGTAAGAAGAAAATCATGTTAATTAGCAGGGTAACTTTGAATAGGGAACTTTTTATGGTTCGGTTTCTTCCACTACGCCACTCAATTTATCTCTGATGAGTCAGAAATCACAAAAGCTAACTCCAAGTGAAGTCAACATGATTTCGGATTCAAGTCCCGCTGATTGCAATGGTAAATTTTTTTATATTAATTTATTATTTATATTAATTATGGGCGGATAATCTGATGTGAGAGTAACATGTAGTAAACAGCCCACTTAATGCTTAGGCACTGGAAAAAATTTGCAGTGGGATGAATGAAAGACGAAATAAAATGGAACATGAGTGAAACAAAATTTTAATATTGGTTAAAACTGGTTTATATCTGGCCGCAAAACCTAAAAATGTTGAATATATGAAATTTTATGTATGTAATTTGAAGTAGTGAAGCGTAATCAATAACACACTCAATTTCGAATTTTTGATTACACGTTATTTTGCATTTGAGGTGACGATATATTTATCATGTTTCTAATAGGTTGGCGGGGTGCTGTATATTAATTATATTTATTTTATTTTTTTAGGTGGTGGTGTTTTCGAGTCACGGCAACAGCGCCCAAATTCAATTGATCTTCGTAACATCTCCCATGCTGAACTGTCAAGTGGTGATTATTATAGCTCCCATGCACACACTACTACTTCTAATATTTCGGCCATGGTAACTAGTGCTGTTAATCAAAAAACAGTCTCCGCGGGTGAAAATGAAAATGGTATTKTRTCAATGYATTYAAYGCASCGCGCTGAACATACCTTGCACGCGGAACATGTGTGTGATGATGAAATATTTAGCGAAAATCAAAACTTTTGTGAACAGTCTGGTTTTTTCATTTCTGAGGGAATGGGCACATCAGGAATAAATTCACGGATGAAAACTCGGCCTTCTCAACCTCCACCAGCTCCACCATCAAACGGTAGCAGAAATGGGACGCCTGTATCTTCCAATGCCAATACCCCAACACGTATCCGGAATTTGCCGAATAACAGAGATATATTGCCACCACCACCACCAATCCCCGAAGGTGTTATTAATATAACCCCACCTAGAACACTCTCGGTTGGGAACGGAAATGCTTCAACAGGAATTTCTCTTCAATTGCCGAAGAACAAATCAAGTATTTTATTACACCTAGATAACAACAACTTCACTAATTCAAATCTTGCTAATATGTCACGGACTCCTATTTATCAAGATTTGGCTTTATCACCGCAGGCAGATTACCAGGTTAGTATCCTCAATCATGGTTAATTGATAAAAGAATATTTATACTAAAGGTTCTGATTCAATCCATCGATATTAATTTATTTGGTCCAATATCCAGCAACGCTTTGTTCATTGTCATGAAGCAATTTTTTAATCTTTAGACAAAATTTTCCAATTTAAATATGTTAATGCAAAACGTCTTTAAACTGTATAATACTACATTTGGAAATACATTAATATGGGTTATTTCAAAGTACCAGCGGACATTATACATTTTCGTAGTTTGAAAGAAATAAAATATGTGAAATATTTGGGATGGTTTGCAAAATAATATTAAAGAAAAAATCAAATATTAAACAGCTTTCATTACGCTAATTTTTGGTATCAAATTTTAATATTCAAAAACTTTAAAGCCAATAGAATGATATAATACAAACATACAGCAAAAAAGTGGTCAAAATAGGTTAGTTACTCTTCATTAGGCGGGTAATGCTGATTTTGAGACAGATATGTAGTAACAATACCATAGTGAAGGTATCATGGTATTCTGATTCTACGTTGTTGACTCACATGGCAATGTAGTAAAATCAAATACCACTTTTGTTTCATAGGCATTAAATATTTCAAATAAATTGTAAACAATAAATATGTTGTTGTGTGTTATGAAGAAAGTAATGAAGTTCAATTATTTAAAATACTCTAAAGTGCATCTATTTTCATAGTAAGAAAGCGATTTGGTTAAAGTTTCTCTAAAATCCTCACATAAAATGAGGCATTTCTTGCTTTTTAGGCAAAAAATTTGTGAAAAATTTTATGTTTTTCATTTCATTAATTAATTTATTAAGTCATTTTGACAAAATATTTTGAAGAACTTTTGTGTAAAAGCTTTTAGCAAAGTTTGTAACTTTTTTTAGCTGTGTTTATACAAATACCACAATGAAACATAATAGTATTGTTAACAGCAAAATACTACATCGCTCATATGGTATTTTGGTGGTATTTGGTGACACACATATGGTATTTGTACCATACTTATATGGTATTGTTACTACAAGCCTGTGTCAGGTATAATTGGTTTAAGCTGGGCAGAGAACTTCATAAGCAAGAAAATACTAACAGTTCAGTGTAATAAGTTGATCCAATAAAAATGTAATTATATTTTTTGTTTTGTTGTCTTGCGTCACATGAATACGCCAAGTTTCACATTTTCTCTTCACAACAGCTTGACGAGATTGGTTCTCGTACGAACAGCGCGCAACAACAAGTAATTTTTCATTGCCAATGTTAATAAGAAAAAAGGGTTTAAATTTGCTAAATAATATATTGATAAACTGGTTTCATTTTGGTCTTTCGCTCACCTAAGTATAGAGGCGTGCCAATACAAAAGTGCAAGAAAATAATCTTATACCTACTGTCAAACATGGATAGTAAAACAGCCTGGTTTGAGGGTGCATAGCTGCATATCACGTTGATAATTTGTCGTTTATAACATATAAAAGCATACGTCATATCTATTTCGCAATTGGTTTCCATATAGCTGCAAGCAACTCCAAATAGCATCACAATCACTCGACATATAATATTTCGTCCAAGGACACGTTTATGGACACGAAATAGTTTTTATGGGGAGAAATAAACATTTACTTGAAACATGAAAATTATTATTTTAAATATAGTAGTCTTTATACAATTTAATATCATTTCAAATCGACTTTCCAATATGAAATCCTATTAAACTGAAAAACACATTATAAATCGTAGACGTGCGGGGGGCATACCTCATTACAATGTATAATACTATAGTCAATTCGTTTATTGAATAGAAAAATTTAACAAAACAGAACGAATGGGGCCAAGTTTTGAGGATTTTTCGAGAACTTCTTTTGCACTCTGACTTCAATCTCATAATACGTATTCAGCAACGCCAGGCCGATAAATATACATATCTTGAAGCATGTTCGTCCTTAGCCCCGTTTTCATGTGGCGAAGTGTCGGAAAAGAGCTTCAGAACTCACTTTCGTCACAGAAAGTTTATATAATATGAGAAGAAAATCATGATTTATGGGCTATCGATCTCCATCCCAACCTTCAACGTAGTCAATAACTCGTTATCTTTTGACTTTTGCTTCTGCCCCTTGAGCTTCAAACATCGCCCGACGTTGTCGTTATCAAAAATACCTTTGAATCTACTGTGAGCGTCAAAAATAAGTAAACAGCCATTCTATCAATATTAAAGTGTTTATTACAACGCAGTTTTTAATACAATAGTAAAAAGTTTTGTCATAGAATTCAAGACTTATATTATAAGAGTTTAATTTAGTATTAATAATAAACAAAAGCTACACACAGCCAAAAATAATTCGCTAAAACTAAAAATACTCTCGTTTTTGAGTTCTGTAAAGTTAAAATCTATACTAAGTTAAACTCTTATAATATAGGCCTTCTGCGCCCCTTGCAGGTCACTGCCATGATGTTATCGTATCTTTCCTTATTTGTTGTATAGCGCTCTTGTTATTGCCGGTTCATTTCTTTAGCTCCCACAGCTTTTTCCTTTCATATGCTAGAAGGTCGATTGGAGCACTAATATTGCGTCGCCTGATCCTGTTCTGTAGGCTGCTGCGACTCTGAGGGCTGTGGTGCGGTATACTTTGGCCACTGCCTTACGTCCTTTTTCCTTTTTAAACGCATCTGCCCAGCTTTCGGCTCCGTTTCGGAGCTTTCTCTTTTCTTGGCGGGGGCCTTCTATTTTAGCAATTAATCGGCTCAGTTGAGAAGTGATCTCCACTGCCGTACCTGCGGCAAATCCAGTGTACGCAGAAGGTTAGTCTGGGGTCCAGTCTTACGCGTAGATAGTTTACTGCTTTTTGTGTCCTAAGGATATCCGTAGTCGTGCGCATGCTTATCTCGAGGAGGTTGTGTGTGTCGAGCCATGCTTGCGTCCGTATCATAACCTAGTTCAGCTTTCTTTGCGCAATGTCGTCTGCATAGGCAATTAGATACAACTCATCTGGCATTTCTAGTTTTAATATTTCCTCTCTAGTTTCGTACAACAGTTTCCTTTTACTGAGGTAGCTCCGCACCCCAGCCCTGAGGTAGTCGGGTATCTTGAAGCTTTTCTCGAGGGCGTCGATCATATCTACCCATCTAGCGCTGTTGAAGGTGTTTCGGACGCCTAGAGTCGCCAGTAACACTATTCTTTTGTATTTATGCTATCTGCGCTGCGCGGCTTCTACGCTTTCTATGGCCCATTTTATAGCTCCTATGATTGATCTTCCGGGTCTAAAGCCGTGTTGTCTAGGGGSCAGTCCTCCAGCTTCGTTGATAGCCGCTTCGAGTCTGGGTTTATGTAGGCTTTTGTACAGCTTTGCCGTTATGTCCAAAATTGCTGTTTATTTATTTGGTTTTCAAAGCATATATTTTTTCTGGAAGCAGAAAAGCGCGTCTTAAAATCTTCGCCGATTTATCCAACAGACGAATGTACACTGACACCCTGTAGTATTATTCGCAAGTTCTCGCGTTTTATTTGTCTGCCGCAGATTCTTGGTTTTTCTTCGTAAATTTTCAGTTTTGCAGCCATTGTTTTCGTGAGTATATAAATGGATCCAAAATATTCCTCAGCTTCTTGTTTTCGATTTCGGAACATTACAAACAGCGTATCTATCTTATTTGATGCTTATTCAAGAATCATGCTGAGTGAATGAATCAGATAGAAATAAAAAAAATCCCAATGATAAATTGAAATTTGCACCTGGCTGCGATGAATATGGTTGCTTTCCCGTTGTTTTCTTATTTTTCCAGTAACTAATTTTTTTTTTTAATCTTAAAATTGTGAGAATTTTTGAATAAATAGCGACTACTAAATCTAAAAATTTAATTAAAAGCATGCCCCGACGTCGTACTGATAACGACGTACTATCTGTACGTGCGAAGAGACAGCGCAATGCACGTACTATTGAAACAGAAAGTCAGCGGGAGGCGCGCCTGATGCAAAATAGGGTTAGTAACCATGCGCGCCGGTTTGAAGCCAGCCAACATTTGTGGCGTGAAAAAAAGCTTTCGGGTATGCGCTACGATGCTGCGATTGAATATGYAAATGACCAATATATTTCAATTGGAAATATKTCAATTGTTTGTAGTTTTTGTTCTGCCAAAAGATATCCAGGTGAATCAGTTGGCATGTGCTGCCTTGGTGGAAAAGTCTATTTAGAAGAAATCCCTCCTCCACCCGAACCACTAAAGTCCTTATTAACAGGTAATCATCCRAAATCGACTCATTTTTTGCAAAATATACGGAACTACAACAATGCATTCCAATTTACTTCATTTCGGAGTAATCAAATTGTCGAGCGTGKTTACATGCCTACGTTTAAGATACAAGGGCAAGTTTACCACTTAGCAGRTAGTTTGTTTCCGGAATTAGACCAAGGGCATCAATTCCTTCAGATTTATTTTATTTCAGACTCTGAAGCACAAGCGTCCGTAAGATGTAGTAGAGCAGCGCAAGTAGTTGATAAAGGAATTGTAAGGGTTTTGCAAGACATGTTGCATGAACATAACGCGAATATTTCGTCATTTAAAACTGCATT
Organism: Bactrocera latifrons; assembly: GCF_001853355.1. Classification (NCBI taxonomy): domain Eukaryota; kingdom Metazoa; phylum Arthropoda; class Insecta; order Diptera; family Tephritidae; genus Bactrocera; species Bactrocera latifrons. The sequence continues at coordinate 439,731 of NW_017535719.1, read as the reverse complement.
AGAAAGKGTTCCACCAAATACTCCAGATTTCCAAGTAATTATTCATGCAAATAAAGTRYCTGTCGGAAGTCATCCTGGTCGATACAATGCACCATGTACCAGTGAAGTTGCGGTCATGATAACTGGTCAAGAATTTAATAAAAGGGAYATAATTTTAAAACGTCGGTGCAACAATTTAGTTCGAATTTCTGAACTTCATCKTAGTTATGATAGTCTCCAATACCTACTAATACTTTGTCGCGGTAAAAACGGTTACTACACAAATATTCCACAAATTGATCCTAATTCGAAAGAGCCTATCTYAAAAACAGTGTCCTGCATGAGCTTTTATTGCTACCGTTTAATGGTAAAGGAAAATTTGTTCAACTCGACTCATAAGTATGGAATGTTAATGAATCAGTACATATTTGCTCAATACGCTAAAATTGAGACAGAGCGTCTGGCGTATTTACGAAATAACCAAAAACAGTTACGTGCAGAGAACTATATTCATTTGAAGGATGCTTTAAAATCAAATGAAGAACCAAATCAAATTGGTTAATTAGTTATTCTCCCTGCAACATTCACAGGTGGCCCTAGATGTCTTCATGAAAAAACGCATGATTCTATGACTTATGTAAGGAATTATGGGAAGCCTGATTTGTTCATAACAATTACATGCAACCCTAACTGGGAAGAAATTAAAACCAATTTAAATTCAAACGCAGTTGTTCAACAGCGCTATGATATTATCAATAGAGTTTTTAACTTAAAAATTAAAAAGCTGTTAAAATTAATTAACAAAGCTCATATATTTGGCCCGCCTCAGTGCCATATGTATACTGTGGAATGGCAAAAGCGTGGACTTCCACATGTGCATCTATTGCTTTGGTTAAAAAATAAGATAACAGCAAATCAACTTGATAGTGTTGTTTCCGCCGAATTACCGAATAAGCAATGCGATCCAATTTTACACGATTTGGTAGTGAAGCACATGATACATGGACCATGCGGTKMTTTAAACCCTAACGCTCCATGTATGAAAGAGAACCGCTGTATAAAAAAATATCCAAAAGCTTTTCAAGATACCACATCCTGTGGGGATGATGGATATCCAAAATATTGCCGTTTATCCCCAGCAGATGGAAGTCAAACAGCATCATTGCGCAACTACACTGTTGATAATAGCTGGTTGGAACCATATAACCCTGTGTTATTAAAAGCTTTTAATGCCCATATCAATGTYGAGCTCTGCAGTTCTATAAAATCTATTAAATACGTATGTAAATACATAAATAAGGGTAGCGACCAAGCAACTTTTACAATAAATTCGAAAGATGAAATTCAAGAATTTCAGTCTGGAAGATACATATGCACRTCGGAAGCTCTGTGGAGAATTTTCTCTTTTGATATCCATGATCGCTATCCTACTATTACTCATCTATCAGTTCATTTAGAAAACGGCCAAAGGATATATTTCAATAGATACGACTTTAACAATGCACTGTGCAACTGTGCAAATGATGATTTCGCCAAAACTATAACCTACGACAAAGTTCCTGCTTATTACACGTGGAATGGATCTACAAAAAAATTCCAACGTAGGAAAATAGGCCCTCCTGTTGAGGGTTACGAAAACTTAAAAAAAGGAGACGCCTTGGGAAGAGTTTATGTTTTTCATCGCAATAATAGTGAATGCTTTTACCTAAGGATGCTTTTACATAAAGTCGAAGGCCCAACTTCTTTCCAATTTTTGAAAACTGTTCAAGGTAGGGCTTTTAGTTCCTATCAAGCAGCCTGCAAAGCTTTGGGTTTGTTGGAAGATGATTCACTTTGGGAACAAACGCTACTGGAAGCAGAAATTAGTGCTTCGTCTGTTTCGAYGCGATATTTATTTGCTATAATTTTGTCTTTTTGTCAAGTTTCGGATTCTGTTGAACTTTAGAATAAATTTAAAGAAAATATGTCAGAAGACATATTTCAAAGAAAAAAATGCAATCAATTAATTTTTGATGAGGCTTTGTGTGACCTTAACAAAATTTTAATTTCTCTTTGCGGTAAAACAGTTAYCGATTTTTCCCTTGCACTGATAACTGACGTTAACACTGTCAATAATAGACTATACGAGAGAGAAAAATCATATGATSAACATCAACTACTTGAAATTGTTAGACGTAATGAAGATAAGCTTATTTCAGAGCAAAAAAGTATATATAATTTAGTTTTGAGTTCTGCTTTTAATTGTGAGGGTAAAATATTCTTTCTTGATGCTCCTGGTGGTACTGGGAAAACCTTTCTTATTAATTTACTATTGGCAAAAGTTCGGCCTTTAGGGAAAATCGCGTTAGCTGTTGCATCCACAGGCATAGCAGCAACTATGCTCGATGGAGTAAGAACTGCTCATTCAATGTTTAAAATTCCACTTAATCTAACTGAGGAAATAAGCAAAATTTGCAACATTGGGTTAGTTCGTAAACGCAGTAACTTGGTTGCACTGCATATTTGCAGGGGCAACGCGTTCGTCAAAAAAACCTGCGGCAATACTGCTCTTCGTCAAAAGTTGTTTAATGCATGCAGTTGGCAGCACTTCGGCAAATTGTCGCAGCCATTGCAGTAATTTTTTTGAAACTGTGTAGAACCAAAGGCGTTATGGAAGAGTGAGTAAAATGATTTCTAATTCAACAGATGTCTTTAATTATTAATATGATTATATAATAATAGGCCTTATTTACATTTAGATCCCACGAATTTCCAGCAAATTATATAAAAATTTTAATACGAACAAGGCTGGACATGGAGTCAGAGTTCCAGGGAGGAAAAAAAAAAAAAAGGAAAAAAATCATTCCTGTGAGGGAGAATTCTTGAAATAATTAAAGAAAAAGTTCCAGAATTTAATTTATCACTGGATCAGATTTCCCGTAAATTTTTGAATCTCTTCTGCGCGTATAAAAGAATTAAAAAGCGAAATAGCTTAACATGGCGTGCTGTAAGTGTTTGGGAGTTTTTTTTGAAGAATTTGACGATGTGTATGGGACCAGACATTCCATTAGTACGCATCCTGAGAATTTGCATTCGTCTTTGTTACTGCCAGTGCCAATGAGTCTCTGGAATTCCTTAAGGGAGAAGCTAAAAATGAAAAGGAAAGGCACGATCAGATTACAGAGCTAGAACGGGAAAAGATGGAAATATAGCGCGAGAGAATACAAACTATGACTAGCCTTAGAGATATGCTTCAAAAGTTTTTAGACAGATAAGATGATAGTATTTAGTCTTAAATATGGATATGGCTGTAAAACAGAGTAATTAGAGTTTTTTTTTTATTTTTACTTACGAATAATTTTAAGTTGTTAATTAGTACACAAATAAAACACAATGGATTCCACTCATAAGTATTTTACTTATATTTATTTAAGAACAAAACAACGTTGTCAAATTTAAACCGTCATTTTCTTGAGGTGCCAGTGAAATACTGAAGTGATTTTYATTTTCTTCATTTATGACGTTATTATTTTCGGGTAATCCAACAAGATATTCCGAAGGGTTTCCTCTATTTATAATAAAGTTGTGCAATATTGTACAGGCAAATATTACCATTGATGCTTTTTTGACTGATAAAAACACGAGTTGAGCTTAAGCAGTAATTAAAGTTTCTTTCTTCCGATCTTAAATGCCTGTTTTCTCTGGAAGGTGTGAGCAGGAATTTTGATAAAGGATAGGCAGAATGTCCTAAAATGACTGCATTTTAAGCAAGTTCCACTTCACCGGAAATAATTCCTTTATAAATAGGGCTAGTTTTCCATACATGAGCTTCATGGCAACTGCCTGGACATCCAATAAATACATCCAGAAAGCGAAATTTACTGTCACATATGACCTAAACATAAGAGTTAGCAGAAATTTTGTGTTGATAAAACTGAAGCTTAAATACACAAACCTGCAAAATAATTRTATGATTTCCTTTTCGGTTGYAGTAACYAATCGCATCATTTTTTGGAAGCGAGATGTTGAAATGCKTCCCATCTACACATCCCACAACAAATTTAAAAGGATTGCATCGGCTCCTTTCGAAATGTTCCATTACTTGCCTTTGTTTAACAGCAGAAGAAACCATATTGTTTCATTTTTTTTAATGAAGAAACCATTTTAATAACATTAAAAGATATTTTATACGTGGTTCCCTTGCATACATATCAAATTCAACAACTAGAAGTTAAGCTTGCCATAAAAGTTGATCGCGCCATCCGAAAATGCGATTGAAATACATCCTCTGGATAGTTTTTTATTATATTCAGGTAATTGCTCACTTTTGGTACGGACCGCCTTTTCTTTTTTAAATCACTTTTTAGTAAAAGATTTCTTCTCTTTACTATTTTTAATCCTTTTTTTATTGTAATTCAATAAAATATTCTCACTCTGAGTTTCCTGGTTATCATTAGTTACGTTAATTAAAAATTCCATTTCTCTGGCGTTCGTAAATGCAAAAAAATTCTTCGCAGCACAATCGCAATGGCAAGGCAGAAGAATCAGATGATTGTGCAGTAGCAACCACAGCCGGCAAGAATGCAGCAGGGTTGCACAAAATTACTTCGTTTACGAACTAACCTATTTCTAAACAAAGCAGTAGTGTTAAGGTTATGCAAGACTTCTCGCTTATAGTTTGGGATGATGCTACAATGGCACACAAATCAGGAGTAGAAGCTTTAGATAAAACATTGCAAGACCTACGCAACAAATTTCACCTATGGGTGGATGCACAGTACTATTTTCTGCAGACTTTCGTCAAATTTTGCCCGTGGTTCCTTGGGGAACAAGGGCAGATGAGGTAAATGCGTGCTTGAAAAGATGAAAGTTGTGGAAACATATCTATAATGTCCAATTAAAAAAGAACATGAGGCTGACCCCAGGTCTAGAAAATGAAATTTTCGGTAAGACACTACTGCAAATTGGTCATGGGCAAATGACAGACAAAAACTGTAAAGTAGACATAAATCAAASTCTTTGTGTACCTGTTAAAAACCTTGAAGAACTTATAGAARRGGTCTATCCAGATATTTCAAATGTAARTGGGAAAACATTGGATTGGTTTAAGGAGAGAGCTATTTKAACTCCAACAAATGACGAATGTTATGTAATTAATGACATGGTTCAATGCAAATTTGACGCCCCTAATAAGACTTACTATTCAGTCGGCACAGTTGTCGATTCTGAGCAAATAGTTCATTTTCCRACCGAATTTCTTAATTCATTAAATCCGTCTGGCGCACCTCCGCACAAACTTAATCTTAAACTAGGCTCACCAGTTATTTTGTTAAGAAACCTAAATCCTCCAAAACTTTGTAACGGCACCCGCGTGGTCATAGTATCTTTCAAAAGTTATTTAATAGAGTGTAAGATTGTAACTGGATGTGGCGCTGGAGATATTTTATTAATACTCGGAATACCTATTATTCCGACAGACTTGCCTTTTCAGTTCAAACGTTCATATTTCCTTTAAAACTTTGTTCGTTGGACTGGACCTAAGTATCAATTGTTTCTCTCATGGTCAGCTTTACGTAGCTTTGTCGCGAGTCACTAATAAAAATAATCTTTTTTATTTTATCTCCTGAGAAAAAAAGTCTAAAAATATAACTATTCCGTTAAAATGCTTTGCTGGAATCAGTTGTAAATGTTAAAGATTAAGTTGAACTAAAGAACAGTCTTAAAGATTTAAGTTTATTTTTTATTTTATTAATATTTTTTTTATTTTGCATATTATGACGGGCGTGGCGAAGCCTCGCGCAACCATTGCCAGCCAGTACTTATATAAATTGTCAAGATGACGTGACTAGTTCAAAACCGTCTGAGTGTCTGTCCGTCCGTCTATCTGTCCGTGCAAGCTCTAACTTGATTAAAAAATAAGATGTCTATATGAAACTTTGTACACATGTTGCTTACCACCATAAGAAGTTCAGTATTGGAGGTGGGCGTAATCAGATCGGCATTGCGCTATTGGTAGAAAACTAATAAATAACTATAACTAATTGAGATACAAAGCTAGTTTGGTTCAACGAATAGCATTAATGAGGGGCACATCTGGAATAAAATTCATTAAACGTGGGCGTGACCCAGGCCCCTAATAGATTTAATATACAGAGTGGGCGCTAATAACTGTGGTACTTGTTTGAAGCTTCCCTAGGCAGATCCAAGTAAGTTTTAACATTTTCGAATACGCATTCCTATGATTATTTTATGAATATATGCAACGTAATTTGATGTTTCATCAATTGATATTTCGTTTTTTTGAGCGATGCAATCAAAAAGAGAATTGGTGAGAAGTTACAAGAAAAGCAACAAGTTGAATTGTTACGATGTTAATCGAAAATTCGTTCAACATACTGTGGCTATATCTAAAAAAATGTTAATGTTGAAATAKAAAAAAAAAACGAGAAGAGAAATAAATGATTTGCTCCTTCGGCGGCACCCAAATAGTGGAATTTTGTTTACCAATGAGAAGTTTTTTGTGTTACGTGCAGGCAAGCCATAACTCACAAAATGACCGAGTTTATGCGACCAATTTGTTTAAGGTTCCAACTCATAAAAGAGCCATTGAAAGGTATTGAAACCGAACCTCTGTTATGCTGTGTGAAGCCATATCTGCAAAATTAAAACTTCCTCTCCTTTTCATTGACAAGGCGTACAAATGAATGTAAAATGTAGGGTAATCTGGTCTGTTTTTTTTACATTTTTTTCATAGAATTTTTTTCGGAATTTTTTGATGACATCTGTCAGAGAACTGGCTGGGTGAATGAGATGCATTTTTTCACTGGCGCACACAATTTCTCATATTTGAACATCTAAAACACAAAAACCCAGTTTATTCTTAAAAAGTACGAGAATGGTTATCGTCCCTACTAGAATCATGAAAAAATAATAAAGAAATAAACTTTTTTATTTAATTAATTTGTCTCAATGTTTTTTTACGTAATTTTTGCCATAACCTTGTCAATAAATTATAAAAAATATAGGGACGATAGCCAGGCGTTTTGTGAACATTAAAAAAAAATTAAGAATGTTGAGTAGTTCGACCGGAATCATGTCCGCCATTTTAAAAAAGTGTGTTTTGAGAAAAACGCGTTTAAAGTTTGAGGTGTGTACTCCGAGCGCTTCGAACGTATTATTTTTGGGCCATTTTCGAAACCTTCCATTGGTAATGTGGGTTTCTTCATTAATTCTAAGGGTATAAAGGAACAGAAAATTAAAAAAATATTTCTTTACTGACTTCTTAAGCATCGTTTGCACTGAATTTGGGACGAGAAATGTAACGAGAAAAGAAATGGAATGGAATTTGGAAAGAGAAATGAAGTCAAACGATTTAAATTAAAACATATACTTAAACTAATAAATAAGACAAGTCAACGTTATGAAAATTTGTGAAGTTGAGCGCTTACTCCGGGACCTACAAGGAGCTTTTCCACCTTTAGGTGAAATCGCGTATCTCCAGACCTGTTCGCCTAATTTCAACAAAACTCGATAGGTAACAATGCAAAAACGGGCGAATTCATACTACAACCACGCCTACCTCCCATTATTTACCATTTTAAATTCAATCTGATTCTTTCACTTCCATTATAAAAATCAAGCAACAATTAATATATCGGGTTAAAATTTTGCACCAATAGTACTTTAAAGGCAGTCCAATTTCTGGTCTAAATATTATCAAAATCGAACATAACTGTTAAAAAAAATGTTGAAATGTTTGTATAAAAAGAAGAATGCCGCGCAGGCCACCAATGAAATTTGTAAAGTTTACGGAGACGGTGATGTATCAGTTTGTGTAGCACAACAGTGGTTCGCGTGCTTCCGTTCTGGATATTTCGATGTGAAAGATGCAAAAGGTCATTATAAATATAAAAACACAAATTGAACTTTGAATAGAAAAAACGACTTTTTCGATATATCACTACCATAATTGAAATTCGAATACAATCATTCCTGATAGTGCTACGTCTGTTTGTCGTTATTTCTATAGACTTGGACTATCCTACATACCTTTGTATGTTCACTATTTTTAATATTTTTTGTTGAGCAGTAATATTATTGATTCTTCACGCGATCTAAGGTATTTTAGTATTTTTTTTTTTTGGAAATTTTGTATGTGAATTCGTATGTATTTATCAAAACATATTAAATATTGTTATTCATTATACTTTTATATAGTACAGTTTCCATTGTTAATATATTATTTGTATTTTCCAGCATTCTAAACAAAAGTTGGCTAATGTTGCACCACCGCCCCCTCCACCGCCACCACCACTATCACAAAGTGAATATATATCTCAAGGCTCTATAGTGGACTTAACTTCTACTATAAATGGGGGCGTTATTGAAAGAATTCCTGAAGAAACAATTGACAAAAAAAATCACTTGCCCCCATCCTATGATTCCCGGACAGATCTTATGAAAGCGATTCGGGATGGTAAAATGCATATATATTTAGATATTTCTTATTATTAATTGATATTTTGGGTTTAGGCATAACTCTTAGAAAAGTTGAGAAGTGTGAACAAAAGGAAATCGAAAGGAACACGGCCTTACATGATGTAGCTTCTATTTTGGCTAGACGGGTTGCCATTGAACTTTCCGAATCGGAGGAATCAGATTCTGATGATGATAGTGAAGGATGGATGGAATCAACTGAAAACTCAGCATAATTTTTTATATTATATTTATTCGTGTAACAGAATATTACAAAGACAATTAAATTTGTGAGTAAGCTATGTGCTCCATTCAGTAATTATTCGTATATGTAATTTCTATTTTAAAACATTTTCATTAAATTATACATCATAAATTATATGGAAAATCTTTTAATAAAGTTTCAATTAGTTAGTATTAGTATTAATTAGTAAATATTATCACGCATTTAACCTACGTAAGTATATTTTATTAAAATTATAGGTAGCCATAATAATATCGGTATATGTACATATATGTAGCAAGTTGTTATAATGTCCAAAAAGTTATGAACGGTCTGGACTGTAAACCATACTTGAGTTGTGTTGCAGAGTGAGTAGTCGCTTGCGTTTCACAGTCAATGCTTAATTTCTATAAAATTTTATTATGATATATGGCAACGATATGGGCAACATATGTTTTAAAATGTCATTCATAAAAATATGTTTGAAATATTTAAATTATAACAGACAATACATAAATTTGCGAGGAAAGTTATATCGAAAATAGATGAAAACAACAAAAGTACCCAGAATTTCAGCGGGTCGGAGCATATTGACTGAAGCGATTTTAGTAAAATTGTATTAACTGACATTGAGGATTAAAACACGGGGTACAATTTACTTTGAAAAAGTATCTTACTTCCATTTGAAAATGAATTCGGGGTTAATGTGTGGAGCTTTGTATACTATATACTTATTAAAATCAAAGCATGAATTCGTACGTATACTCTTCGACTAATATTAAAGAGTACAGTAAACATTTTTAGGTTTCAACACGTTCAGTCCCCTGCCGTAAAGTCGGGGATGTGCAGAGTGTCGAGGGGGTGCACATCACAAACAAAATTGATCCAAATGGGAAGATACGTGAGGGTAGACGATGTTGACGAATGCATGCGATTTACAATTTTCTGTGTCCCTTTCATGAACTTCTAATAATAATAATACCCAACGATTACCCTCCTATTATTATTAAACAATGAGGCCATAGTTTTTTACTTTGGTTTGTTTTTAGAATGTTCCTAAAGTAATAAAACCTCTGAAAAGATTTGATTATAACGATTTAAATTATAAGCAATTTAAAGTAAAAATAGATAATCTATTTGGTTTTAATATAATTATGTTAAGAAATATTCCGATTATAAACAAGCAGTAGTTGTTAGTTCGTAATTGTTTTTTTATGTTCTCTGTCATTTGTTTAATTAAGTACATGCCCCTGTCAAAAAATTAATATTTTTTATTAGATGTTATAATTAAAAGATCTAAATGTTGAACAACAAAATTACATAAATATTTCCTTAATTAAAATATTTACACATCCAAAAAATTATTTCAAATACAAACGTATATCTTTTTATTTAAAATAAGGAATTGTGAAACCCTTATATATTTTCATTATGGTTTGTTTTCAATTCCCAATAGTTTTTAGAATTCCACATTGCTTCGAATCGATTTTTTTAGGACACAGTAACAGTAAGTCAAAACAAATTTCAATGTCAACAAACTAACAAAAGCAAATTGAATGGGTAAATTTTAGAATAGCCTCCCCATCATTTTTGAACTGTAGATGCAAATATATGTATATGAATACTTCCTTGATCTGGAGAAAGTCCTATCCGTACATACTTTTTTTTAACTTTCAATTTCGAAATCGGGGATGCTATTCTAAATCCCAGCCAATTAAACATCCAAATGCATCCGACTTTGTTTTTTTTTATATGAGCTTTAGTAAAAGTAATGGGGATGATAAAAAATAGCGCGAAGATAGCTATTGTAGCAATCCTTTGGCACTTTCGAATACAGCATAAGGAATGGAAATGGAGTTGTGCCCATTTTTCATACACTTTACACCACAGGATTTCTACCTGCAATTAGTGGTTTGTAAAATATTAAATCCCTGGAGTTAAAAAAAAAACACTATTCCAATAGTTGTACGTATCACCTAAAACTAATCGTCATAGATATAGGGTTATATATGGGCCATTCCATCAATTGGCGACATGGTTTTGTACCCGTATTCCGATCAAACAAAAAAATGATTATTTCTTTTATTTTTTAACGACCTGAAAATTGAGTGCAAAAGTTATACAATTTCATGTAAAATCTCAGCTTTCTGATAAAAATATTCTCAAAATTCAAGAAATAAAACTTTTTTACAAAAAAAAAAACATTTTTTTGTGATTCTCCTCCAACTTTTTCTCAAAAGTGACCTTTCCATTCGATTCTCGTTTAATTTTACATAAGAGTCACTGTTCAAAAATATGGGACTCTGATCCCATGTACAGCAAAAAAATGCAAAGTTATCGCAATACGGCGCAGGCATTTAGCTCGTAAAACTACTTATACTTGTCAGGGAGGAAAAAAGCATGTGTGTGTGTAACGAAAAATTTTGTTATTATATTAGTTTGTTAAAAAAGTCTTGCGGTATTTTCGCTAGTTGGCGGTAAGAGTATGTAGTTCTAGTTTTATTCGTCGCATCGGGTCATGCTATACCTTTTTGGAAAGCTCATTTCACGCGCTAGCACGTGTTTGATTAATTGTCGTTTCTTTCAAGTCGTACATGAGTTATAGCGTTGCAAACATGGAGCAAAATAAAGAGAAAATACGGCATATTTTAAAGTACTACTACGATAAAGGCAAAAATGCATCTCAAGCCACCAATAAAATTTGTGCAGTTTATGTACCCGATACAGTTTCCATTTCCACCGCACAACGATGGTTTCACCGTTTTCATTCTGATGTAGAGGTCGAAAGAGACCGGCATAGTAGCAGCCGTAGCATCGGTTAAGAGCTTTGCATAAGTCATCAAAAAAAAGTTGTATGAACAATTGAAAATTCAATAAAAATACCGCAAGACTTTTTTGACAACCTAATATTTTCAAAACTTACAGAACATTTTAAGCGATAAACAATGAATGGAATCACAATAGTGCTTATATCTATTTACATAGCGGGAGGACTGGCAAAGTGTTGCATATTAAACAGCAAATAATAACAAAGCTTCAACACTTGCACAATGCACGAATAAAAGTGACAGCGGGTATATACAAGACTGTCCATTTCGCTGTACCAATTAAAAAAGCCATAAATTCGGCTAAGAAAATTAGTTTTATTTATTTTAAATAAGAAATGTGTGAAAATAATTATAAATTTGGGACCAATTCACTTTTGCTCGATATGACCATATTTTGATTTAACAATGGCCTTGAGACGGTCCAAAAACGAATCGCAAGCTGCCCGAATGTGACTTGCTGGTATTTTGGCCCACTCACGGACAATGGCTTTCTTCAGCATCTCGAGAACTGTATTTTTTACTTCGGTCCTTGCTCTCCAAAATATCCCAGGGAAAATAATCGATTGGATTCGCATCTGATGAATTCGAGAGCCATTGTGTGGTCGTAATGAAGTTCTGAACGTTGTTTTTCAGCCATTCTGGGTTCACTAGCGTTTTTTGAGACGGTGCTGAGTCTTGTTGAAACCGCGACCGAAATGTTTGTTTGCCAACGGCTTCAAAGCAGCCTCCAGAACACTTTCCCGATAATATGACACCAGGGGGTCTATTCTGTAACTGGATTCGAAACAAAATTTACTCGAATTCAGATTTTTATATTCCGTAACTCCATTTTCGGATTTTCAAGCCAATTTTYGAATAAAATATTCGTTAGCTTTTGAGTTGTAGAAAGCAAAAACGAAAATTGTACGTATTTATTCTGGCACAGGGTGGTACAACTTTCGAAAAATTATAAAGTAGATCCGAATTTCGAATAGAATACATTTACGAATCCAGATACAGAATAAGGCCCCAGGCTCAATGAAAACAATCTGCGGTAACAGCGGCTCAAACACTTATTTGTGGCAGTTTCTGCCTCCTGTTAGCCAACTGATGACTTAGATTCTCGTATGAACGGTCGGTCAAGAAAACCCTATCGACCTATATTTTGAGAGTTTACAAATTGTTTAATTGGAAAAAAGTCTCTCTCAAGTCTTGTTGCTGCTTCGGTGTGAGATCATGGGCCTTTTGGAACTTGTAAGGCTTGACCTTAAGCTAATTTTACAATATGCATTGGATGCAGCGGTCGGATATTTTCAGTTCTTTAGCCATTTGATTGGCACTTCATCGTGGATTTCGCTCAAGTCGCTTCTTCACTTTCCGAACCATCTCACGTGACGCTTCAGTCTTTTGATGACCACATCCATGGCGTTTTGCGATACTACCAGTATCAATGTAATGAGTGATGGTGCGATAAACAAAAACTTTATTCATATTAAGGTGTATGAGCTCACAAACAGTATCTGGGTATGATTCCCAGCTAAATATAATGTAAAGCAATCACACTAATACGTTTGAATTCCATTGCTAATCCCTTGTGAACAAATACTTCAAACTGTCATTCACCAAATTTATAAACCGCTGATTTCAGTGCGACAGCTGAAATTGTATTGCATATATCGACCAATATGTGTGTTATCTCAATAAAAGCGTGTTTTACTCATAACAGTGTTTATTTGTGCCTAAAATAGATAATATAGCGAAAACGTGACTTAAACCCTATATAATTAATAACATGATTTTCGAACATTCTCTATATTCCGATAAAAATAGATATATTATACTACATATAATTGTTTTCGTTTTTCCAACAAACCTTCTGTGTTTGTCAGTATATGAGTTATACATATACTATATGTTATATATAGTAAATATATAGTATATCTATACTATATATAAAATTGCTTGGATTTCGATTCTCAGGTTGACGTTTTACTCTCTGGCTTTGATTCGTGTAAGTTGCAAGAGTATAAAATGTTCGGTTGCTCCCGAACTTAGCCCTACTTTACTTGTTAGTTATTGGAAATTGGAATATTAATAGAAAAGTGGTCAACGCGATGACAGTAAGTTGCTTTGAAATATAGTTCTTGAATAAATATGATATTTGTTAAATTTAGTTTTGCAGATATGTGACCACACATGCAAAAGTTTGGCTATTAACTGCCAATACGGTGGTGCAATTCACGACTAATTTGTTTGGAAACCCTCGGACCAAAGAAAAGTTGAAGAACGATTTCACCGCAATAGGATTAAAAATTCATGGCTTTTAGGTATATTTACCTCTTTTCGCAACTTCGTAGTGGATGATTTTATTTAAATTTTAGCAGGGGATACCCACTGGAACCATGGGGCATAACTTCTTACAGAAATGCTTTGAATGGTGCAAGTGAAGCTTTGTTCAAAGAAATTCATTTCAAGGCAATATGTATCTGTGAACTCTGGAGAATTTTAGGATACGGCAGAAGAGGAAGCTACCATATCACGAAAATGGCTATTTGCTAACATATATGCGGCATTACATAACATTTGGATAAAATTTAAAATAAGTTATTGTGATTCTGATGACACACAAGAAATAGACACCGGGGTAGCGAACCGTCTCACCGCAATAGGTCAAACTATAAGTTCCAAATAAAGTATTCTTTATTAAATTTAATTTGAAAATTTATATGTTCCTAACCTTGTAAATCATTTTTTTAATGAAAATTTAAAATTTTGCTGAAGTAACGCCAACTTCTCATTACTCCTTGTTTTCTAGGTGTCCGTGGAGTTTTTTGAGTGGACGTCGTTGGACCTGGTAATAAACTATGGCCTCCTCGTCACTGACATTACTGTTACTAATAATTCCTAATGCTTCCGTAGTCGGGTTACTTCCAAAAGCAGAAATATTTTTAAATAATCTATGCAAGCCTCCAGCCCATCTGGTTTAATAAAAAGTTCTTCAGTAGCAATATTATCTTTTCGCTCTAGACCCCTCCATCAGTCCACTGTTTGGATGATTTGTTAAAGAAAAAGTTTTCTTCGCCTGATTCTTTTGATCTGCAAAAACCTAAAAAAAAATTATAAAATAAAATAAAAATGATTCTTCAAAAAATATTACATATCGTTTATTTTGAATTTGAAATTTAAAAAAATTTACTGACGTTCTCATAAATCTGTCTGTAACAGTTGGCATTCGAATGACATTCCGAACGAACGAATAAGTTTATATACTCGTTCAAGTATATCATCATGCAAGCAGAGAACGTCTATCATAGAGAAGGTTCACGACGCGGAGATCGTAAAACTATTTTTGGCTAACTCGGTCGAGATGAGCCAGTTTCACCACTGCCAGCTCGGCAGGAGAAATTTTAACATTTTCGTTTGAACAGAGCTGAGCGTGAAATAAAAATTATGCTCAAAACTATATATTGCTCTAACAGACGTATGTTCGCTCTTTTGCTTATATTTTTATACGTTTATATGCAAACATGTGTTTTTGTATGAAAAAAATATCGTAGTTACATATGTATATAACAAACTACCATAATATTATTAAAAAATTAAATATATTATAATAGTGATAAATGTACATTAATCGTACGTTTTATTATTATTTAAAACTTATCTATGTCTCACATGTTTCATGACCATATGTGTTTATGTTCGCTTTCGCGATTTCAAATCATATTATCACTTATCAATTATAACATGTGCGCGCTGCTCATATGTACATAAATATGCTCGCATGACATTGGCACACAAATAATGCTTACACAATTACATTAGATATGCGTTCATATGTAGATATGTCACCCGCAAAAACTACAAAATTTTTTTTACAAAAACAACAATCGTTTGAAATAGCATCATACATATATGTATACTTGTAAATATGTACGTATGACATTCCCACACAAATAATCCATACATAACATAAATTTATATATGCGATCACATTTAGATATATATGTCACCCGCATAAACTACAAAAATTGTTCTACAAAAACAACAAACGTCTCAAATAGTATCAGCAGCGTCACAATTCAATATGGCAGACAAGTAGTCGATGTTCAAATTTGCAGAAAAGTACACAACAGCAATATTTTCATTCATGAACGCAAGCGACTTTCAACAGGCAAACTTGCTTCATTCATAAAAACAAACACCATGAAATCTCCCCGAGCATGCCTTTGTCTATAAGCGTYTTTTCGCGACGATGGCAAAAGCTAAAGGTCATAAATTGAACAATTTCTGATATTTGTAAGGGAAGGAAAAAGTGACAACCCCGCAAATATAAGTATTCAAATATATTAGAATAAAATTAACAACATAGATTATTTGTCGATTTTCAAGTCTAGAAATGTGCCAAAGAAAATATTCAATATTCCTCTGATTTATGTGTACAGTGAATCCCGGTTCAATGAAAAKCATCCCTCTTACCTGCCTATATCTTGCTGCATCTCATGGTTTATTTTATGAAATACTAATTATTATTAAGTATTCGCACTCGTTTATGTGTCATATTATATTTTTGTTTTTACAAACCACAAATCTGTATCTTTGATTGTGGCACATAACTGGGATTGACTGTATTTGTCAAGGAATGTGCAAAATATTTTTCGCGGCTTGTAAATATCTGCGTAGATATGTATACAAGCTTACACACAAACATACATATTAACATTGGTTTGTATGCGAAGCTGTACAGCGGCAAGGGAAGCGGTGACAATCGGCGGCCGTTCGTTTATTTTTTTCCACACAGCTCGGATTTTCTACCAACAATAMAATGTTGTGACGCATTGTCGCCACATTGACTCTTTGACAAAATGTGGGCTTCGCCATTGGCTGTCCGTGTGAATGGAGATTTCTCATGAAGCAATAAGTGTACACATTTACATACAAAGTTGTGGGTAGACAAATTTACAAACATTATGCGTATGGTCTGTCATATTTGTTTACATGCACACATAATTATAGGTATGTATATGAGCATATGTGCGGCCACTAGATTTTTTAAGATGATATCAAAGCTTTTTAGGTAAAGGTATAAATTTAATAATAATAATACAAACTTTACTTATTATATATTTTTAATGATTTTATGGAATCATCATGAAATACATATGTAGATAAATTTTAATATACATGCATACATTCTTAAGTACACATATACTAAGTATATGCTTTGATACCAAATATATACGGATAATATATATATAAATTATGTGCCGAGTCGGTTGCGCATAGAAAATAAACGAATCTTTAGAAATAAATTTGTTTACATTGGAATGAGCATTATTTTTCTCATTTAACACCGAATATGCTCAATTCTGCTACTTTCGTGGTGAAACGCGCTTTTAATTTGTCTGTGGTGAGACTGGCTCATCTCTGCCGAGTACCCCTTCGAAAAGTTACGATACTTGAAACGTGAACATTCTCTATGATAGACGTTCTCTGATACAAGATTACGATATAAGCTTTAGGAGAGTGTGAAAGATTAAAGCCGTCATCCAACTGATTGAACCTAATCAGTGTGGCTTTAGACCTGGCAAATCAACAACCGATCCTATATTCACCAAGCGCCAAATCTTGGAAAAGACCCGTTAAAGGAGATTCGACACTCACCACCTTTTCGTCGCTTTCAAAGCTGCTTTCGACAGCACGAAAAGGAGCCTTTCTGAATTTGGTATCCCCGCAAAACTAATACGGCTGTGTAAACTGATGTTGAGCAACACCAAAAGCTTCGTCAGAATCGGGAAGCACATCTCCAAGCCTTTCCATATCAAGCGAGGTTTCAGACAAGGCGATTCCCTATCGTGCGACATCTTCAACCTGCTTCTGGAGAAAATAGTTCGAGCTGCAGAACTAAATAGAAAAGGTACCATCTTCTATAAAAGTATACAGTTGCTGACGTCGGCCTCAACACCCGCGCCGTTAGTTCTGCTTTCTCCAGACTGGACAAGGAAGCAAAACAAACGGGTCTGGCTTGAACGAGGGCAAGACGAAATATCTCCTGTCATCAAACAAACAGTCGTCGCATTCACGATTTGGCTCTCACGTCACTGTTGACAGTCATAACTTTGAAGTTGCATATATTTTCGTATATTTGAGAGCCAGCATAAACACCACCAACCAACAGATGGTACTTCGGACTGAGTAGGCAATTAAGAAGCAAAGTCCTCTCTCGACAATAAAAATCAAACTCTATAAGTCACTCATTATTCCTGTCCTGCTATATGGTGCAGAGGTTTGGACGATKACAACAACTGATGAGTCGACATTGGGAGTTTTCGAGAGAAAATTTCTGCGAAAGATTTATGGTCCTTTGCGCGTTGGCCACGGCGAATATCGCATTCGATGGAACGATGAGCTGTACGAGATATATAACGACATTGACATAGTCCAGCGAATGAAAAACAGCGACAACGCTGGCTAGGTTATGTTGTCCGAATGAACGAAAACAGTCCAGCTCTGAAAGTATTCGACGCTGTACCCCCGGCGGAAGCAGAGGAAGAGGAAGACCTCCACTCTGCTGGAAGCACCAGGTGGAGAAGGACTTGGCTACGCTTGGAATATCCATTTGGCGCCACGTAGCGAAAAGAAGAAACGACTGGTGCGCTGTTGTTAACTCGGCTATAATCGCGTAAGCAGTGTCTACACCTTTTTTCTGGATGAATCTCTTCAGGTTTGATTTCTGTCCCAAAAGCTCATGGCTGAACAAATTTTGGCTGACGTCGGGTCTTCTTAAAACTTTTCAAGAGTTCATATAACGAAACGGTGTCACTTGAGCAGGCCGAGCGGCTTCAGTTCTTGCATAAGCTGTATTTCGTACGCTCAACTTAAGATCTCGTCACGCTCTTCAAGTACACTTTCAACTACGGCTGCTATATTGTCTTCACCTCGTTCTGGATGTGAACTATGTAGTTGAATATTATCCAACAATGAATGGTGGGTCTCCAGATGGGTGAAGGTTTTGCGAATAGTACTCTGAACGATTTGTAAACGTTGTTCAGATGTTTCTCCATGGTGAAATGCCAAACCGTATTGCACAAAAATAACATGACAGCTTGACACGACTCACGCGTGATCTGTCATAAAATGCTATACAAAAGTACTTCTTCTTCGATCACTCGTTATATATGCTGTTCGCTATTAGTAGATATCTATCCTTTTACACCATTTTTTCTATTTTTGTTTCTTTCTAATAGACATCGACCATCTTCGATATCTAACTCGCCGGCATTAACAAGAAGCTTTCGCATATTTTTAGGTTTGAAAATCCTTATTTTCAAATGAGAGGATTTTATAATTTTCCTGCAAGGGTATCGCCTTTATGTTAGCGCGCACCAACAATAATTATATAAAATATATAAACTAAAAGAATGTGCATTAAAATACAACTCTAAAATTCTAATTTATTAAATTTTAATTGTGCATAAAAATGCAACCATGGTGATGTACATATGTTCCGCTATTTGTCCGTGCTCACCTGTGGCTTACTATTTTGCGTGAGAATGAGCCCTTGAGCACAATTATAGTAGCGAACGAACGAATTATTAAACTTAAACTTTTCACTTCTCGTATGTGTTTGATTAATTTTTTTGTTTATAATTAATACCTTTCTATATTCTATCGTTGTCCGATGTTTCAGGTTCTTTTCCGAATTTTGGTGAAAGTATTATCCACTATTTCAGGACCTATACTTATGTATCTTGTTCCACTTTTTCAGGAATTGTCGCTGTCTGCTGTTCCAGGGTCTGTTTTGAATCTTGCTGAATTCACCGCTGTCCGGTTTTTCAGGATCTGCTTTTGATTCATTCTGGAAATATTGTCCGCTGTTACTAGACTTATACTTATATCCATTGTCATTTTTTTCTGCACGTTTTTCAGGCCTTTAGTGCTGGAAGTCCTACTTCCGGCGGAATTCTTTGATTTATTCCTTTCGGAATAAAATCTAGCTTATTGGATAGCACATTTGCTATCCCAGTTAAGTCTCCAGTTACTTTTTTCATTAAGTAAAAATGAGTCAAAATATATATATTTTTAGCTGCACCAAAATGTGTACTCATTATTTATACTCTTAAGACTAACTTGTTACAAGGTTCTTACTTACTTCTAATTTTACTAACTAGTATGTTTACTTATTACTAGTTGATAGTTTGTTTAGATACATTATTTGTTTAGGTTTGTTTGCAGGTATTATAAATTGTTTGCTTATATATATTATATATCCTTTGTTTTAAGATAAGGTTGAAACTCAATGTTGTTTTGATACCTGTTTGTTGGATTGTTTTGTGTAGTGATAGTGCATTGCAATTGTTTCAACTCAAGGTTGTTTGCATTCTGTTTATTGAAACAAAAGGTTGTTTTGATGTTTGTTGCAATTATAAGGAATATGTTCCTTAATTATGGGTATGTCTAAGGAATATAACCACGTGGAGCTCTATAACAAACTGCCTTTATTTCTTGGACCCCAAATGAACTTACTCATCCGCATGCGTTTTTGGTCAAAGCCAGAACGTAAAAATGAGTTCCGTTTATATACCCACATATGGAGGAAACGCCTTTCAAAGCGCACAACTACCTCGCGTCACAGCTTTGGGTAATGGAGATCGATGCAATGCTGTGACACAATATAACAGCTTCTCTCCTACACGCAACTGTTACGGGAAACCATTTAGAGATTTAGGGCCCATCAACGATAGTACTTGGAGATCGGTTCTGAATAATTCTGATATGAGAACCCATCACATATAGCGTATAGACAAGCGATAAGCAACGATTTGTCACCTTTTTCCGGAAGGCCCAAAGAATCGCCATTGTTCATAACGAACTACTACAATTAACAGAACGCTGCGGGTTTTCTGAACAAGAAAATTTAATACGATTACAAAAATCACAGGCTCWTCGAGGAAAACTAATGATGCCATAAGCAGTTCATCCAGCTATCGAAACTCTTCGTGTGTGTTATTTGCGCTGACATCATGTCCCAGCCAGATAACGCCACTTAATGAAACCAACGGTAACGCTGCGGAAGAAAAAGTGTTAGGAAAGAGCAAATAGGCAAGAGTTTTCGTGCACGACGAAATAACAATAGAGCTTAGCCAAGGAAAACGCCTAAAGAGGAAACTAAACTAACTTGTTCTTTGTGCGTCAAAGAGCACAATCTTGCCGATTGTCCAAACTTCCAAGCAAAGAGTCGAAATGAACGTTGGAAGTTGATGAAGGACAAAATGCTATGCATTCGATACTTTAAATCGCACATGGGTAGACGCTGCACCTCTAAGCAAGTTTGTGAAGTAGATGGATGTAGAATGGTACACAACCCACTACCACATGACCAAAATGCTGCAGCTAAGACTAGTCGTACAATCCTAATTCGTACGCTTAGGGGACCCATTTTTCGTTACATTTCGGTAATATTGTATGGTCCTAAAGCCACAGTGGAGATATTTGCGTTGATTGATGAGGACAGTAAGGTGGATGAGCAGCTAGGTCTGGTAGGCCCTGGTGGAGACTTGTGCTTAAATTGGACAGGAGATGTAACACAGCAGGGGGTAAACTCAAAGGTTTTAAGCTGTGAAATGTCTGCAAGAGAGAGAAACTCTAGGAGATATCGTATACACAATATACTGGACTCGAGTTACCGCAACAAACTCTCAACGCAGACACTTTAAATGAGCACAAACACCAAAGTACCTCCCATCTGAAGCAGTTTCTTGTTGGGAAGTTAAATTACTTTCTCGAAAAATTTACATAAGAAAACCAAATGTCGAGAAAAGTTCAAAGGAGGCAAGTCAGAGGCAATATTCATAATTGGGAACGTTAATGAAAACAAATTGAGAATCGTGTGGGATGCAGCAGCTAAGGTGAGTGACAGAAGTCTGAACGACGTATCATTGAAAGGCCCCGATCTTCTACGATCATTGGTTTGTATTCTATTGAGGTTTCGTGAATGACCAGCCGCTATCTGTGGAGATATTCGTGAAATGTTTCACCAAAATAGAGTGAGAGTAGAAGATGAGGTAGCACAACAGTTCCTATGGCGAAACGGCGAAAGCAACAGACGTCTCGATGTATCAGCTATGACCATTATGAGGGGCATCGGGTTATTCATCTTTGGCAAACTACATAAAAGATACGTTTCCAGAACACACTACCAAATACTGTGGCAACAAAATATGTTTATCAACGATTGGCTGAAAAGTACGGACGAAGAGGATGAAATGATTTGACTCGGTAATGACGTCCACTTCATCCATTGTGAAGGTGGGTTCGATATGCGAAACTGTTTGTTTAACTCTGAATGAGTTTTGCAAGCGCTCTCGAATAAGCACAAACCAGAGTACATAGAGCCAGGATCAGAACTTCAAAAGGTTCTCGGTATGTGGTGGTTACCAACCAATGACGAACTAACATATGTCCATAAGTTCAAGCCGGATATATCCAATGAATCAACTTTTCCAATGAAATGACAAATGCTTCGAGTAATGATGCCTATTGAGATTTATTGTCATCCAAGCTAAGATGCTATTACAAAATGTGTGGCGATGCCGAGAGTTGAGTCGATGGCAACCAACTCAAGACTTCGTCTAGCTAAGTTCATAGGAAAGGAACTCTCCATACAAATTAGCCGCCGGACTTTCTGTTGCGATTCGAAGGATAGTACATCCTATGGTCTGACGCCAGAAAGTTCAACCAGTTTGTAGATGTGCGGATTGGCGAAATTCTAGAGRATTCCCAAATCAACGAGTGGCGATGGGTACCAACGAAGGAAAATGTAGCCGACGACGGTACAAAATGGTACAACAATATCGAATTTAACAGCTCTGGGAAATTGTTTATCAGCCCTGAATTCCTCAGTCTATCAGAAACTCTTTGGCCAACATCCCACTTCAAAAATCCACAAACAGTAAAAGAAACTATACAACACGTAGCAAAAGATTTGTCGAAGGATATTGCTGATATACAACCAGATCTTACAAGGTTTAGTAAGTGGGAAAAACTACGCGCTGTACAGATGTGCGTTCTTCGTTTCTCCGTATGACTCTGAGGAACACCGCAAGAAACCCACTTGCTCAGCAAGAATGTTATGGCGCGGAATTTGATCAAATAAGAAAAGGAGCTGTAAGTTAGCTCGGACTGCTACGCGTAAAGGGTGGGATTGAAAAAGCAAGAGGAGGACAGCAGATCTCAAAGAACCGATTATACTTCCCCGTAACAATACTGTGACTCATCTGATCACAGATTTCTATCATCGAAAGTTCCATATCCACCATAACGAGATAGTGGTAAATGAGATGTAATAGCGGATCTGCATAAATGGTCTACGAGCTTCGGTGCGAATGATATTTAAAGTATGTCAACAATGGCGTAATCGGATAGTCACACCAAATCCGGCAGAAATTGGAAAGCTACCATCAGAGAGCCTCGCGTCATTCACTGATGCCTTCGCCTATACATAAGTGGACTATTTCGCACCCTTCGACTAGACGATTGGCCGAAGACATGAGAAGCGTTGGGCAGTTCTTTTTACCTGCATGACCTAATCTGACAGAAGAAATCCAAAAAATACCATCTGGCACACTAATGGAAAAATACCCCGAAATTGAGTGGACTTTTATACCACCAGCATCACCACATATGGGCGGAGTGTGGGAGCGCATGGTACGATCTATAAAGTCAATATTGATGGACATATTATAATATTAATAATATGCGTCCCCTTATCTACGTTTCACTGGAATCATACATTAGCGAAGCATTACGCCAAACCATTTTCTTCCGGGATTGATTGCGATATTGCCAATCCGTCACTGTTAAATAAGAAATTGCGCACATCTGGCGAGTTGGCTGATCAAATCTGGAGCAAAATGGTTCGAAAGAACACCAGAGCCCATCGCTCAAAAAGACGTTTTAATAATTGTTGATGAAAACACGAAAAGGAACACTTGGAAAAAAGCAATAGTTTTGGCTTTCATAAAGGGTAGCGATGGACAAATAAGAAGCGGCGTAGTCAAAACTTCCAACGGCTGCCAGTAGTATAACATATATTACCTTAGGGAATATACATTAAAATACCACTCTAAGAATTTATTAAATTTCAATTGTGTATTAAAATGCAACAATATTGACTGAATGAACCTCTGACCCCCTTCGCAGTACAACACGGCTACACCACCCCACTTCTCACATTCCACATCATGCGTACACAAAAACCACTAATCACGAATACAACACACATGAGGACCCCATACCAAACTAACATAAAAAAATGTCCTGCGAACTGTGTAGAGGAGGGCACACGCTCAAAACTTGTGAGAAATTCAAAAAAATTAGTATAAGCGATCGAAACAATTTCGTAAGAACGTAAAAGTTACGTACCAACTGTTTATCACATGTACACATTCTTAAAGATTGCGAAAGCAAATTTAACGCGTTGACTGCCATAAAATCAATGTTACATATAACAAATTATTCCAGCTCACCCCCAAACAGCGCAAACGTAAAAGATACAACAGGTTTAGTTGCAACAATAAATTCTGAAAACTACCAAGCTGCTACTACCATGCTGCTCAAAAGCGTTAAAAGCCCAAAAGCTACTAAGCGAAAATGGAAGTAGGGTACTACTACCCACAGCATTCGTCTCCATCGAATACCGAGAAGAACAGTTTAAACTCAGAGTCTTAATATACCAAGGATTAGAATGATCGTTTATAGCGTCTGGACACAAAAGAGGCTACAGTTGCCAACAATACTATCCAATTTTGAAATCACGAGAATGGGCGAAAGAAAAGTTCAAAACTCAAATAAAATAAGCGCATATAAGCTGAAGGTATTGTCTTACCGGAATTAACAAATATGCTGCCCAGCTATTATATAAAAAGCAAGCATTGGCAAAAGGTTTCACACTTAAAGCGAACAGATGCAAACTGCAACTCCCCCGCTCAAATAGATCTTCTATTAGGCAGGGCTCATACCACAGATAATACTTGAAGGTATTGAGAAAATGACAAAAACCGCTTCGAGCGCAAAAAACTATTTTCGGATGGATCCTCAGTGGACTAGTTACGGAACCACACACAGTCACAACAATGACAACTCGAGTTGAGGAAATCTCAAGCGAGTACCTCAATTCACAAAGAAAAATTGGAAGAACTTCCCAAGCCCCCCTCCCCCCTCATATCAGTCACGACACCTGAAGATCAGTATTTTGAGGATTATTGCAAAGCCACTACTACTAGATCAGAAAATGGTCTCTACGTCGTACGACTAAAACTTAGGCAACAATTTCCTAACACACTCGCCTTAGGTCACTCTCGCACCTCTGAAATGCAGCAGTTTATAAGTATGGAAAGAAACCTCCTTAAAAAAGTTGAACACAACTCAGAATATGATGGTCTGTTAGAAGAACGCTTCCATTTAGACCACATGGAGGAAGTAAGCCCAGGGGAAAAATCGTAAACGGAAAATTCTACTCCTTTTACCTGCCACATCATGCAGTAGTAAAGGCAGCCAAAAAACAGCAGAAGTTAGAGTTGTCTTCAATGCCTCAAAAACCACAAGCTCCGCGAATTGCGAAATTATATCCTATTTACGGGACCCACACTCCAACCAGAATTAGGGCTCCTGGTTTTAAATATATATATATATTCAAATACGTTTTCAATGGGGACGTTGAAAAAATGTATCGGCAAATAGTCGTACATAAAGACGACCAAGATTTTCAATATATTATGTTCCGAAGATCCCCCACCAGTTTACTACGCGACTTCAAATTAAAAACAGTTATCTTTGGCGTTAACTGTGCACCATATCTCATCTGGTAACGAAAGTTTAAAAACTCAAACGTATGTAGACGATATTCTGTCCGGAAGTCACATTCTACTACACGCGTGCGAATCTTTATCACAAGTAATAAAAGCCCTAAAATCCGCAGTCCAAGGTGCAGTCCAAGGGGTGGAGAATTGAAGCCCTAGAATCGAATCTCTGAGAAGTGATAGGCCGCTTAGAGTGTGACAAATCCGTGGGGAGCAGCGTATTGGATTGTAATGTCAAGGATTAAAGGGGGATTAGATGGTATTCCGAATAGGGCTCTTAAAATTGAGAGCAGCTATCATTCACAGCCATTTTCGGATTTGTACACACGTTGCCTTCGCGGAAGAGTGTTTCCAAAAATTTGGAAAGTACAACGGCTGGTACTCCTACAGAAGCCGAACAAGCCTTCAGGAGAACCAAGCTCCTATCGACCACTCTGTATGATCAATACGATGGGCAAAATCCTGGAGCGGATAATCTGTACCCGTCTAGAAAATCATTTAGAAGGAGATGGTGGTCTCTATGATACCCAATATGGCTTTCGTAGAAAGCGTTCAACTCTTGATGCGATCAAGAAAGTTACAGGTATAGCAGAAAAGGTTATTGAAGGAGACAGGTGGATGAATGAGAAAAAGAATATTGTGCGCTCGTCACATTTGATGTGAGAAACGTGTTTAACTCGGCTCATTGGCCCCATTTATTGCGTGTTCAAAAAATACCGAGCTATTTGTTGTACATCATCCAAAGTTATTTAGCCGATAGGATGCTGATGTACGACACTGACGAAAGAACAAAAAATTATAGGGTAACGGGTGGTGTGCCACAAGGATCTGTGCTAGGCTCACTCCTTTGGAATACACTATTTGATGGAGTATTGCGCCTCCCTCTGCCGAAAGAAGTGCAAATAAATGGATACGCAGACGATATTGCTGTGACAATAGTAGCTAAGGAGCTCTATCAAATACAGAGTATTTGTAGTGATACTGTACTAAAGATAAAGCAGTGGCTAACGAGTGCAAAACTCGAACTTGCCGCCCACAAAACGGAAGCAGGGCTTATAACTAGCAGGGAAAAACTGAAAACCATTTCGCTCAACATAGACGGGCACAACATTACAACACAACCCTACCTGAAATACCTTGGTGTAACAATTGATGCGAGGCTTAACTTTAAAATGCATGTTGAAAAAGCGTGTGAAAAAGCGGCGCGTATAAACATGGCCTTATCAAGATTAATGGCAAACATAGGATGGCCGAAACAGAGCAGGATAGCCCTTCTGGCCAAGGTCAGTCAGTCAATAATTACTATTCGAACTTTTTCATGGTACATGAATAGTTTATAATATGATTTCACTGCCATTCAGCAGGCTGAAGAAGTGTTCCCTTCAAAATTTTAGTATGCTCTGGTCATCAGTTACCACATAACTTATGAAGGTTCCACAAGGGTATACTCCGGTCTTGAAATCTTCTGTTAGTCGCCGCATCTTTTCGTAGAGTTTTCAAGCGTTACGCCTGTCGGCCAGCTTGTCAAGTTCTTTGCGTCTCGCTTCCCTCTTCAACTYTCGGTATCTATCCCATCCCGCACGTGTTGTGTTCGATTGTATCGTTGAGAGGTAATCAGTCCGTTTTCTCTCCTCTGCGAGGCTGTTCTTTTACATTTTCCGAAAACCAATGGCTTCGGTTGCAACTGTACGTAAGGAGCTTAAAATGCCACCCCACAGTTCCCTTATAACTAGTTGTTGACGAGTGCTCTCAGAGAGCAAGAGTGTAAGTCGAGTAGAAAATCAAATGGACCTCAAGGTCTTCATAAACGTCGAAGGGATTTGATACATACACGGGAGCATGCCATAAACGTGGTGGTGGATCACTCATGGTGTGGGATTCATCAAAAGGCAAGACTGAAATATGCTTTGTGAAGCAAAATGAATGCAGAAATCTACACTAAATTCTTGGAAACCGAACTGCTTGATTTTGCCGGTCAAGTATGTCCGGTATATTTTTCTAATTTACGTGACAGCAGAATGTGGTACTATTGTAAATTCACGTGAAAGTTTGCTTGCTTTCTAATGGGACACTCCCAGATAATTTAGAATTTGTTGTAATATAGCGGTTTTAAACTGAAGTGTGTATTACAAAAGGTGATATCCTCCTACTTAACAAAGTCCTGCCTACAGTTAGAGCTGTCATGTTGGAAATCGAATTGGCATCTGGAAACTAATTTTTTGATAGTTAACTCTTTTTAGAAGGCATGTTTTATTTGACAAGGTCGTTAAGTTCGACAGAATAAAAACTATCTTAGCTTGTATATTGAACGCAGCCATTGCCAGTAGATTGAGTTTTTTTACGATTTTGGGTTTATGCAAAAAAAAGTCGTTGGCAATAATGATAAACCTTATTTAGGCAGATGAAAGTGCAAGCAAACTAAAATTGTAGATTCTTTTAGATGAATATCGAGAAAAATTAAGGGTATAATTAAAACTTTTGTTTTCAGTTTTGTTTGTAAGTTAACTCAAGTAGCTCAACCACAGAACTCACGAATGGCTTGCGAAAACAAATTCAATATCTCACATCAGCCACTGTGTTGGTCGCTTAATGCTATTATCGGTGCAAATGAAGATATTGGAAGCATAAGAAAATTGGTGACCTTCTATTCTTCTTTAGATTTAAGTTGTASTTGTAAATCGTAACTCATAAGGTTCATACAGTTTAGTCTCACCAAATTCTAATAAATTTAGAAATATAAAACAACCGGTTCCGGGATCGGAACCCAACCAGTAGGATTAAATAAAGAAACATGTAAGTTGAGTGCTTATTAAAAAAATCGAAATAATTAAAAATATTGTTTTGCTTTCAAAAATAAAAAAATATATGCGGGAGTTATTCCTTGTAAAAAATTAATTAATTTTTAGTAAAATTCTGTAATATATATCTGAGTTGCAGTGAAGTAGTGTCCRGATTGACGCTCAAAGAATCTGAAATGAAAACGCTAATTGAGTTTCCAGTTAACGCTCCACTTCCAAATCAAGCTCACATCTTTAAACAAAGGGTAAAAACTTTAGAAAGTAAATTTGCATTATTAACGAAGTATTCAAAGATTCTGAATAAGAATATGTTGCGATGAAACATTAGACATAGTAAAGCCACTATACCATATGATTTCGAAGAGAAACACGAGCTGCTAAACATTTTGAGAGTTATGTAGGAAGTTTTAAACACTATCAAGCACTAGGCATTATTAGAAGTAAAATAAGAGGCTCCGCTGACATCCTCATACGATACACCACTAAATTTTAAAGCAATTATTAACAGTATATTTACCACGACCTATTTATCTTATTGAACAAGAGTTATCGATCCTACGTCAAGGAAACTTGTCAATAATGCAGTGCTATGAGGATATCGAGAGTTATTCATTAATAAAACTATAATGACACACGACACCTCCTCTCTTAATGACAAATACAGAGCAGATGCGCTGAGGGTAATGATTTTCAAAATAAAAAACATTAAGTGACATTGTTTTGCGGTATGTCCGCATTAGCCTTAGCTCAAGAAGATGAGTCTACTCGTAAACGTTTCCAATTCGCAAAAAGCTTATAGGAAAGAGCTCATCGAAATGAATATCGACAACAAAAAAGCTTAGATGCAGACAATAAAAACGTGCAACTGGATAAAAATTCATTTTTGGAGACAAAAAGGCACAATAGAAGCCCATTCCCAAAACAGGATACACATCATCCGATGGACTTTAACAGTTCCTCCCAATTCAAGCAATCTATCCAGCAACCAACCTGCATGGTATACCGGACCAAAGCAATAAAATAGGAATAATTTTTACAAAATAAAATCAAACTTGCTCAAGAGGACGATATTAGGTAGAACCATAAAGCTACTTATTGACACAGGAGCTTCAACAAATTATATTAAACCTTTAACTGAACTAAAAACGTCACTGCAGTAAAACCATCTTTCTTAGTTAAATCACTTCATGGGTTCAATTCTGCTCAAAATATATGCCCTACGCATATTTTCAACACCATAACTACATTCTTTATACTTCCAAATTTGTCAACATGTGACGGAATAATAGGCTTAGACCTTATTGAAGTAGGTACTACCAAAAATTTAAAATTAAAATATTGAAAACAGCATTCGGTTCAGAAATAATCCAGTTTTTAAAATCTCCTGTCGTTAATTTTAAGCAGGTCGAAAGCATAGAATTTCGCAAACAAATCCAGCAAGAATTAAAGAAATGTTAACATAAAGAGGAAGAGTATTTGCTGACCCTAATTAGGCACTGCCTTACAATATCAATATCGTTGCCACCATCCGAACAGAAGACTGAGAAGAGGTGTACTCTAGATTGTACCCAATGGGAATTTATGCCTTTGTAAATAATGAAGTTAGTAACTTGTTGAAAAATAATATAATAAYTCTATCTAGAGAATCACCCTACAATAATCCAATATGGGTGGTAGATAAAAAGGGATTAGACGAACAAGGAAACAGAAATCAACGACCAGTTATAAACTCAAAAAATCTAAATTCTAAAACGGTTGATGATAAATGTCACATATGAAATATAAGTGCAATCCTGCCAAATCTCGGTAAAGCCAAGTACTTTACCACGCTCGACTAAAAATCTGGATTTCACCAGATATTATTTGCTGAAAAGGACAAAAAAAACCCGTTTTTTCTGTAGAAAATGGGGAGTACGAATTTTGCAGACTTCGTTTTGGGTTGAAAAATGCTATCGACGACCTACATAGAGAGCGAATAGGAAAATCAAACTACGTTTATGTAGATGATGTTATAATTTTTTCAGAGACAGTGGGAGATTATATAAGGTAAGGACAAATAAAAAGTCGAGTAACTTAGATTCATGGTCTCTCAAGGCGCCATTACAACAAACCCAAGTAAAATAGAAGCTATTGATATAAACCATTAGAATAAATTCTGAAGGGTGATAAGGTTAAAGTCAGTACCGGTCAATCAAAAAATAGACCAGTAAGCCTCAAGGAAATCAAAGATTAGTTTTCGATAAACTAAAATATATTCTTATTTCGGAAGACGTCATGCTGCTCTATCCTGGCTACCAAAAACTATAATATTTGACTTAACAAAAGATGCCTCATCTTTTGGCTTAGAAGCAGTTTTATCCCAGCTGGGAAACCAATTACCATGACCGTTTCGCAACAAACGAGCGTGAGCTACTTGCTATAGTGTGGACATTAAAAACCCTAACAAACTGTCTGCACGGCGTACAAGTCTAAATATTCGTTCGCAGTTTCGGATAAAAATCGCAACGGAAAACCTTTATCGATAAGCAAATTGCATAAATCTACTATAAGCCAGGAAAGATAATTTTGTTGCTGAAGCTTTATCAAGGCAAAATTTACATGCTTGAGAAGAAGACGTACAATCTGATCTCGCTGTGCATAGCGAATCGTCGTAATAATCATTGAAGAAAACGCAGTCTAATCATCATGAACTATAATTCCCATCGCTTCTAATGCAGGCGAAATACTCCATATTGACATAGTTTCCATTGTATCGATAAATTTTCGAAATTCGAAATAGGACAACCTATAGCGTCGATAGTTTTAACATTCAAATTATAAACACTCCACGACTACATGGTACGTCAAATGGACATATAGAAAGGTTTCATAGTATCTTCGAGGAAATTCCCAGGATCACTTTCTATTCTAAACTATATTTTTGCATTTATTATTATACACACTCGGATTACATCCCTCTAATGGATGGTAATGCAACTATTTCGCAATGTTAAATAAGCACTTTACAGGTATGACAGTAATAGATTTAATAGAAGTAGCATATGTCAATATAATACTAGATCGTAATTTCCTAAATTTCGTAATTAAATATCCTGAACCCAGTTGTAAACCCTTTTTCCTGTCGAACACAACGGCGCGATACTACACAACAACGTAGCAGATTGCGGCGATAAGATCCTTGCAATGGGAAATTACACCAATACATTCACGAAGACTTTCTGCAAGAAATTACCATCCATTATAAAAATGGAGAACACTTCCAGAAAAACCATTCATGGCACATTTCTGGTGACCTTCGATGAAGAAGTAGAAATAAATGGGAATATGAAGAATATTGTTGTACGACACCCCGGCTCAGTGACATTGGCGTTTTTAAATATCAGTGGTCATCACAAAATTTTGAGTTTACCATACCTACAAAGACTTAATATCAAGAATCTACATAACATTGGAGGCACAGATAAAAATCTGACAATGAGGTCTGCAACGTTAAGCGTGGTTATCATCCTCATCATAGCTATTGTATTTTGTATCTTGAAGGTGCTCCAAAAATTACGTGAAAAGAGACGCACATCTTCCCTAAATTATTATCGACAGCCTGAGGAAGCCTAAGGACGGCCAACATTTAGAACGGGAGAAGTTAACTCAAGTAGCTCAACCACAGACAGAGAACTCGCGCGGGGCTTCATTATCTCACGACAGCCACTGTGTTGGCGCTTGATACTGTTATTAGTGGAGCAGAAGATATTGAGAGGATAAGGAAATTCGTTATATCACGACAGCCACAGCGTTGATCACCTGATGTTATTATCGGTACACCAGAAGATATTGGGAACATAAAAAAATTGGTGAAGTTGTGCAAAGTAACATTTTGCTAGGTGAACATAGTGAACGCAGGCTCTAGTTATATTCTTCTTTAGATTTAAGTTGTACTTCTAAATCTAAATTGTAACTCGTAAGGAGCAGTTCTGTCTCACCAAATTCTAATAAATTAAAATATACAAAACAACACGTGTTTAACTTTACTTAACTTGTATTCTATACCGTAAGTAAAGAAAATTAATATACATAATATCAATATATGTCTGACCTCTTGATATAAAGTATATTTCAGTTGAAACAACCAACAAACAATATTGAATTGCAAGTGTCCAAATTAGCTATTGGGTTTAGTTTTGCGTTAAAACTTTTGTTTGCTATAGTTCGCAATCCCTGGCCAGATATTGCGTAGGTTTTTGAATTATAAATTTTCTTTTATCGCTTAATTTTAAGTTTATTAACTTTATATTAATTATGGCTTGCTTCCAGCTTTATTATTTGATCAATTTCTAAATTAATCCTGCTTTGCATTGGTTAGAATTTTTTATATCGGTAGATAAATATCTTCTTGGTACCTGAATTGCAAGAAAAAATACTCATTTTTGTAAGTCAATACTTCTACTTTACAAGTGTTATCATATAAAAATCTAAATCTTTGTTAATATTTCTGGGTGTATAAATTTATATTTTGCTGCTGCTATATTGTTTTGTATTTCTTTAATTTCTTTAGTCTAATTAATTAATTATTTCCTGTTATACTCTTTAATTGATCATTTTATTGTAGAAATAGTATTGTTGAAATGGTTGTTTATTGAAGTTTGTTTATTTAAATTATTATTGTGTTCACAACACAACGGGAAAACCACGCCACTTCTAGAAATACAAGAAGACGGAGAAATCAGACAATCAGACGAAACAACAACAATCATGCATACGCAGCGGTAAAACCACACCACTCCCAGCAACACACGCCATCCTAACGCAACATGTTGCGAATGTGTTAGCACGGAGCACAGGATGACCGCGAAGCCCACGCGAGCGCCGGTAGAAGTAGCCGAGCGTGATCGTCGTAGTACAGAACAGCAAGTCGTTTAGCACCCAGGAGAGCAGCAGAGCGGTAAACGGTATTGCCCTAACGGAACACACTGAAGCGTTACCCTGACAGCACTTTCCTCGGGCGACAACATTATGATACGGGAGACAACTTTAAATAAAATTATAATATAAAAAATAAAATAAAGTATGATCCGCAGAAGAGCCCCAATTGTGTTTTGTCATTGTAACGAACCCTGGATACGGCGAGTCAACCAACCAATTCCATTATCTCTTTTGGTTTAAATATATATAAAATAGTATTTATGTACAACCCGTACTATCTCTACTTCTCCTAGCTGAACTGTGGTATACCCTGCTTCTTCAAAAATTTAAACTGAAAAAAATAATCCTGATATATAAAAGTTATTTATTCATATATTATAAACTAATTGTTTGTATGATGTTCATTACTATCGCTTAGTAATATTTCTGAGCTAAACCTATCTTCTTCTATATCATCTTTAGAATTTTGAATTCCAATCAGAGTCCTTTTGATATTTACGTGGTGAATGTTTTTTAATAGTTTAATTTTAAAATAAGGTTCGTTTTCATGCCGGATCCTTTTACAATTTTTTATTAAACCTACCTCCCTTTGCTCTAAATAGTCTTCCTTTTCCTTGTTTCTTTTGTCTTTTATTCTTCTTTTGAAGGTTGAGTGCAATCTGTCGTCCGCATTCCCTAATGGCTATTTGGCTTTCTCAGATGAACCTTTATTCCAAAGGTATGCCAATAGCGGTTCTGTCTTGAATTAGTTATTCATAGTGACCTTTACAGGCTTACCGAATTTCGAAAAATGGTTAAACACTATAGTTTTCTTTGCGGGCCAATTTCTATCTGTTATTTTATAGACAGCTGAAAATTTTGTAAGCTCATCTAATGCTGTTACGAAGGATTATTTTTTGAAATGAAAAAGAAATGAGAAATAATTTTTTTTTTATTTTGGTCGAATAGGTTTCTTATCATATTTTTTTGTTTGCATTTCTGACAGTTGGTTATTATTACTAGAATATGTTCTTTAAATTTAGGGTAATCTATTTTATCTTTCAGTGATTTATACATTCCATTTATCCCGCTATGTATAAATTCATTGTTGTGGTAAAGGGATTTTTTTTAATGAAAATCCTCTTCTACAAGTATTTTAAATGCTTTTTTTGTATATTTAATAAATTTTATATTGCTTACATAAGCAAAGAAAGTGATTAGCATTGTCTGAATTGTGCTATAGTTAGGTTCAGATACTTCTGAAAAAATACCTATCCTTCTTTTATTAATATATATTATATATATGGTTTAAAAGTTTTTCTATTCGGGTTAATTTCCAGTACCTTTCTATTATGTATTTTTTGCATATCGATTCTAAGAATATAGGTCAGAATTGTTTGAGTCTTTCATAAAAAAAAAAAAATCTGCCACAACATTATCTTTACCCACATATTCAATCTCATACAGGTTAAATATTTTTTTATTTTTAGACAAAAAAAAGCAGAAAATTGGTCCATCGGGTGGCTGCCCTAGTCRGTGGAAATATTATGAGGCGGTCCACCAAGCGCTAGGCGGTTTTAAAAGTTTTTRTTCCGCCGAACTTGTGGAGGATAGTATTGATGGTAAGTTTTAAGCGCATTGGAGTAGGTTCCAATATTCATAATAAAATAAAATACGTTTATGGAATGTTT
>NW_017535719.1:384515-401944 GCF_001853355.1 Bactrocera latifrons | reverse complement strand
CATATTTTGAAGTCTGCTATTATGTTGAACAGATACATTTTGTTGACTTCGAATGTACTCTTAAGGAGTCATATGCAGTTAGAATTTTCGAAAAATTAATTTTTTTCATTTTATTTTCTTAATGTACATACATATATTTAAGAATACACATAGCAAATTTTATATCGTTACGGTGAGTATATTGGAAGTTACACGCAAATTTGAAAAGATGTTTCAGAGTGCTTGGAAGTGCATTCCATACTTTACACGTGTTTTTCCCAAAATGGTGTTTTCAAAGTCGACGACCAACATTACACGAAAACGGCTGAGCCGATTAGACTCAAATTTTAACACGTATATATATTTTCTTGTAWTTAATTTTTTCATAAACAATTTATGGCCGAAAATTTGGTGTAAAATCTACTTTTTTCGAGAAACTGTCATTTTAACAAAAACAAAATTATTTCGGTTATTCCTTCGATTAAATACTAAACTTAACATCACTTTAACGAAACTTGTTTAGTTTTTTAATTTCAGATAATCCAGTTCAGTGGTCACCGCAAAACATCCTTTTCGAGAGGAGCTCAGGAGATCAGCTGTAGCTCCTTTCCAAATAAATATCTTTATTAATACTAAGTCTTAAAATACAGTTAAAAGATACCAGGTATGTTTCCTGTAGTAAGAAATTTGAGGAAGATTATTAAATACTCTAATCAATATGGTTTTTTAATTTCAGATGATCCAGTCATGAGTTATGCGGTTCACCGCGAATCAATTTTGTTTGGAACGTCTGCACAGGCATTCCGGAGCAGGAGGCATTCCGGAGCAGTAAATCTGCTACTACTTTGATGGCTGGAACCTGAGACTGGAAAATACTGCAATAGTCAAAAATCTGAAACTGGAGTTGATAGAGAGCTAACGATAGGAAACCCCTCCACCAACTTTCCTCCCAAGCTTTGACCCATCCGTAAAGAAGCTTACTGTCCCTATCCTCTTACCGCCATCAGAGTTCGGTTTGATCTCCATGATCCAGATTATACGGTATGCAGTCTAAGTGTGTGGGGAGTGTTCAGATACGCGTTCTACAACCCAAATTCTCTGAGTCTAATAGCCACCTTCGCGTCCATACACCTTCTGGCGCTTTTGCACAGACATTATATTCCAAATTGCTTTAAGTTCCATGATCGGAGTGGGAATTACTGCACCACACATGCTGATGAGCGCAGGCCGTTGAACGCTCTAGAGTTCCTTTGCAAGTGTGGTCTTCTCTAAAGTCCCCCTCCACATAAAGACTCCATAGAATATAAAAGGTTTTACTATGGTGGCATAGATCCAGAAGACTACTTTCGGCGAGAGGCCCCATCTCTTGGTTCCTTTACAGCAGTATAGGGAAATCGAAGATGAAGGAGAACTCCCCCTGTGGGGTACTTCTACTCACATTTCGTCGCGCATCCGTGTTATTCTATACTGTTTCGATCAATCTGTGACACAGAAGATCGAGAAAGAGGTGTTTGAGGTTCGATTCAACCTCAAGACCGGCAAAGAAGTTACGACTATCTCCGGTAGAGCCCTGTCTCTTATACACATCTAGATGTGTATAAGATGAAAGCTCCCTCGATTTCAAGGAAGGTTCAAACAGCTAAATTCTTGACCTTAAAAGCTTCCTCAAGCCATGACACGATCTCTGTCTCTTATACACATCTAGATGTGTATAAGAGACAGGGTTCAAACAGCTAAATTCTTGACCTTAAAAGCTTCCTCAAGCCATGACACGATCTTGCCCTTTCTAACCTTCAGGAGGAGCATAACTTTGACTCGTCTTCAGACCCCCGAAATGTAACCTAGTCTAATCCAGTTCACATAGATAGATGCCAACCACCTGCAGAACAGCCTGCTGCAGTTGCGCTCATACCAGCGTCTAGTCCCAGGGACTTAAACGGTTTGAACGAACTGATCGCCCATGTCAAGTGTCGCTCATCCAGAAGGTTGACAAAGGCTGTCCACGAAGTTCTTTTTGCTTTTCTTAACTCGGACTTGTATCTTGCTAGTCCTATTTTATGCAACGCCCAGTCCTTAGTTAACCCACTCCTACGGGCCCTGTTAAATAAACGTCTGCAGGACGCTCTGATCTCCGAGAGTTTCATAGTCCACAAGAGAGGTTTACCTCTGCCCTTCGGTTTTTTAAGTTAACAGGAGCTCTCCTTGAGCTAACCCGTCCTCCACATCGGTGGTGTTCAACACGTCCTCCCCTTCCTAGTTTGTATTCCTAGGATTTCAAAACCTCCTCCCTGCCTGCAGTCACGAAAATAGAAGAGTTCCCCTATTACAGATGCAGAGACTTTTGCTAAGAATAAAATCAAAAAGTGCAGATTAGGTGATGCGAGTTAGCGTTGGAATCGATGATGACGTCGTTCCCTTTTCGAGACGCGAGGTTGCTGAAATAAGATATAAGAAATACCGTTCATTCATTTCAGACCATCATACACGCTCTGTTTCTACGTAGTTATTTGGTCCGCAACAGCTTATGGCTCTTCGTCTTCAATCCAGCGATCCCATTAAGAGTCAGCCACGGTTCCTGGATCAGGACGAAATTGGCACCGTCTTGCTCTAGACAAAGCAGTAAATTGGCGGAGGCTGCTCACGTGTTGGACGTTAATCTGAACGTATTTCATCCTTCAGACTCTCTTCCAGAAGTCCAAGTTCCATAACTTGCTCAACCCACACCTCCTCAAACAAATGTTCGAGGCTGAAGACGGAGTCTCCGAATGACGAACCAACCCCACAATTTGCTACGTCCGAGACACTCAGGTCGTTATTATTATTCGTTTATCCATCACCATCGCTGACTGCCTTACCCACCCCAGCTGCTACTTGGGTGCCATAAGCTCTGGCATCCGTCGGGAGTACTTTAAGTACTACCATTTCGAACCTATAGATAATAACTGCCTGGCTAAGGCAAAGTGGAAGATCCACTTTGTCCACGGCCTCCAGTTTGGATCCCTTCCAAACCTCTATCAAATGAGAGACTACACATATTGAGGGGGTGGCTCAGGGTTTTCTTCGACCACCTTCAGGAAGAATGAAGARATAGCCGCCGCTACACTCTTCCATTCTTTGTATGAGATGGCATCGTCCTCCCTACTGCGATCGAACACACCAAGTTCTATTACGCCAGCGCTTTTAGCGATTTCGCTAAAAGTTGGAGCAGCCCCGGTTCGCGGTTTTTTACCAAAGGAAGTTTCCCCTCGTGCGACCTTTGCGGCTTAACCGCTGGTTTGGGACCGTTCGCGTCCGGTCCTGTCCTAACGGTCTCGCTCTCACTCAGCACCTTCATGGCCCACTCGAGTTTATTACCATGCTGCTCAGATACCTGAACACATACTCTGAGGCCTATCACGGT
This sequence comes from Bactrocera latifrons, assembly GCF_001853355.1. Classification (NCBI taxonomy): domain Eukaryota; kingdom Metazoa; phylum Arthropoda; class Insecta; order Diptera; family Tephritidae; genus Bactrocera; species Bactrocera latifrons. The sequence continues at coordinate 398,565 of NW_017535719.1, read as the reverse complement.
TTTAACGGGATGGGGGCGGTTGCGACATTAGCAATTTCTAATGAGTGTCACCTCAGTATACTCAGGTGCCAGAATGCCGCCGCAACCAGCGCAGAGTTCTACCAGATCCTAAATACTCCTACTCAAAAAACCAGTTCCAAAACCAAAAGGTCGTCCAGGAGTTGTAAGGTCGTGAAGGCCGAAGGCCATTAACGTTACCCATGATGCATCAGCTTAGGGGCGACCTGCACCACATCCCTTTTATTTGATTTAGTTTATTTATTCTTTTCCGAGAAATTTTGATTTATTGCTATTTTATTTTCTTTATGGAAATTTCAGTATGTTTCTTATTCCTACAGTTTTACTTTTACAGTGAGAACAAGATCAATCAAAGGTTTGCTCCAACAGTTAGTGGGAATTGAAATTCATGCCATTTCATACAATTTTTGAATCACTTAGTCTTGTCTTTCGTGACGTATCTTATTTTATAAATACATATGTAATAAAATAATACGAATATTGAAGCTGATGTTGTGTTGGTTTTGTTGTTTCTGCTTCTGCTGTTGGCTTGGTGTGTGGTAGTTACTGTTGTTATAATTTTTATACTCTTGCAACCGCTGTTAATGATAAAGTTGTTAAGTGCTAGGTTTGCCCTTATTGTTTTATTTGCCGTTGCTGTAGTGACTGCCTATATAATTAATTTGACAGGCTGGCTGATATTGACTTAAATATTATCTATGACCTTAGCTGTTGCTGTTTGTATGTTTTATGGTATGTTATTAAGCTGCTATATTATAAGCCTTTGGTTTTCTTATTATTTTCAACAACTAAGATGTATACGTTTAAGTGTATGTTTTCAACCGGTTCGGCTCGACTACGCCAGTTATAGTCTTATTAGATCCGTAAAATAAACCGAACCTTAGTTTTCTGTTTAACTAATCTGTAATTGATCCGATACATTTCAGAAAATCCTTACTCGTGACATTCCGTTCCGTGACGTTCAGCTTTTAAAACAAGCTTCTTTGGCATGGTAGTCTTCAAACAAGTGCAACAGCTTCAAAGAAAATAGACGAATTGTTCCCTTGTAGATTAAACACCGAAAACGCCCGGCGAAGCCTAAGTGAAAGAAAAAATTAGGAAGCAGAAAATGGATAGACTCAGGTGAAATGCAATACACGAAACCCGAAGAAGAATGTTGTTTATGTTCCATGCTCAAGACCGTTTGAATTTCCATTGCATGCACTGGAAAGATATACTTAGAGATGTTTTGCAAATGGAAATGCCCTCCAAGAGCTTGGGGAGTTACTCCTGGAAATGAAGAAGATGATGACGGACACTGGTGAACATGAAAAGGATAGGTAACCAGTCGCAGATAAAAACCTTAACATACGAAGTATCGGTAGAGATCCGCAGCATAGATGAAGTAATAATGAAGTAATATATAGCCGATGAAATTCGATTACAAATTAATGAGCGTAGCACCCTCAAGAAAAGATTAGGCATTATATTAAGCAGCAGGTACGTTTAGAAATAGATGCATAGTTTATAAGCGAATTTAGTAGTAGAAATCATAACCGTTACTTTTATACATATTTTATTAAGTACCAATTGATTACTTTGCTGCGCAAATTTGCACACAAAAGTATTGATCACTTTAACAATGATTTAATAAAAAATGCACACAGGCTAAAATTTACAATCATGTAATATAGTTTAATGCGGTCACAATCATTATTATTGTAACTAAATTCTTATAAAAAATTATAAATTATATGTGGACGGCGGATGAATGTACATAGGTGCACCGAGAGGGGTGATGTCAGTTGCACACCGGACCGCTAAGGGATCGCAGGAGGGATTCACTTAGCGCCGTGTATGATCGAAAATACTTGTATAAAAAGAACGAAGGTAGATGACGAATGTTGATAGCGAAAAGTGTATACGAATTATGATATGCGATGATTGTGTGACGAATTGTGTCGAACGAATTGAGCTTCCTACCTTTTTGTTTAGTGGGTAGGTGTATTGGTTTGGTGAGTTCTATTGTAGTATCATCAGCTGTGGTGAATTGCACTGTTGTATTAGGATGCGCCTGTTTTACCAGGTGGAGGGGGTGGATGCTTAACTCATTTAAACACCAATAGTCTTAGCACTTAATTGTTTACAACAACACTACAACATTGTTTAAACTAGATGTATGCTTGCTTTAAGTTTGAGCGCCGGCAATCGCCAAATGGTTTTGTCTATTTGAGTGAGTTTAATAGCGCACTCTTATCTTACTTCCATAGGCATATGTATCCCTACATTTATGTAAATGCAGAGAACTAGAACATGAACCACTATCTCAGCTGATCTTTATATCGTAGCCACCGTAGTTGAGGTAAAAGAAAGACCGTAGGTTAATCAACTTGTTAGAGCTGTTAATTTCGGTCAGTCGGAATTGAATGTCGCGGTAACCGCAAGCGCAAGCAACTAGAGGACAACAGCGCTGATGATCTTTTAGCGGAAAGCCAACCACTATATCGAGGTAAAAACCAATCTGACACGTCAGCGACACGCTTGCGGAGCTTCCGAAGCTCACAGCTCTGCGACGCGGCCGTTTGCTGGCGATCAAACTTCAATTATTGTCTCTCAGACAAAGCAGAGGTTACCAGTCCTGCAACTTCCAACGTTCAACGGTAAATATTCGGATTGGCCAGATTTTTTCTCGATGTTTAACACAGATGTACATCAGGACGTAGATTTAACAAGAACTGGAAAATTCCAGCACCTTCGGTCAAGTCTACGTAATGCAGCGTTGGATTTCATTCGTTCATTAGAGATAAATGAACAAAATTATGATAAGGCTATTGATTTGCCAAAAGCTAGATTTGATAATAAACGCTTGAATTTCCAGGCTCAACTCAGCAGAGAACACTTGCAGCTTTGCAAACTCTGTTAACGAAGGAACAGATTGCTGACTGCTTACTCATTCAACTAGTGTTTCATAATTTGGACGTCAAATCTCGCGCGAAATGAGAGTAACAAACACCTGTAAGCGAAATACGTACATGGAATTCAAAACAGGTAGGCAAGAAGTTGTCAAATCACATCAGTCGTAAGGTTCTTTTAACGGCAGCTGTAGCTGGATGCTACTATCAATCGATTCAAGGCTTTAGATTGGAAAYTTCAGCGCAATGCTGAACTAAAAAAACAATATTCATTAAGGAGTACTTTAGTTTGAACCACATGTCAGTCGTTGACACTATACCAAAGCAAATTCGAATGAGTTTTATGCCACACATTTTAAAGGCTGATAGCACAACAACATAACTGCATGTGGTTTTTGATGGACTTTCGTTGAATTCGGTTCTGATGATAGGACCAACCATTCAACCTACACTTTTTGATATTTTGCTTGGATTTCGCACCTACAAAATTGCTTTAACTACATACATTTGTAAAATGTATCGCTATGTAAGGATGTCTAATTCAGAAAATTTTCTGCACTGAATAATATGGAGGGATAAACCTAATGAAGATTTTAGTATTTTTAACTTAGATACCGTCACATATGGAACGAAGCCAGCTTCTTTTCTAGCCATTCGTTCAATGCAGCAAATGAGACTAAAAAGTGTTTGTCTGTCGGAAACTTTCACTCGAGAAAATGGTGTTAGAATGGTGATCGAGTCTTGATTGATATTAAGGATAATGACAAACAGGACTTCCTAACCTTCGACGACAATACAAGCATAACAAAGACAGATTGGTTTGGGACCCAAATTTGGACTATTCATATTTTCCTTTTCACCCTTAGGAATAGCGGCTATAGAAAGTCTTTACGACACCCTTGGTTTGATCGGACTTGTGGTGGCCAAAGCCAAAATATTCTTGCAGCATTTGCGGAAAGAGAAGCTATGCATTTTTCAGAGGAACTGGAAAGAGATTTTCTGGACCACTCAAAGTAATGGAATTACAGGAAGGAACCTACTTATACGAATGATTCAAAAGGCGCATCTTCGAGATGAATATAAGGCACTCGAATCCAAAGAGGCGATAAAATCTTTATCTCGACGAGCGCGGTTTACTTCGAGTTGATGGAAGATTTCAGCATTCAAATTTGGACTCATCAGCAGTTTTCATAGGGAACTTTTACACGCTGGACCTCAATCGCTATTAGCATCTATTCGTCTACAGTATAGGCCTATTGGCATGCGTAAAACCGTAAGTCGAATTATTAACAAATGCGTTCGTTGTTTTCATGTCAAGCCTAAGCTTATGGAATATTTAATCAAAATCGAACGTACGCATTAGAGCTCCAATTGATTGCTACATTTGCATCCATATTTGTTTCGCCAGTACCACTTTATTTGTTTCAGAACTGAAAAAACTATTTTTGAGCCAAGAGCATTCGAAAGTGATTCACGAGTAGTGTGCGGGTGATCAAATTGAATAGAAGCTGATACCACCTCGCTTACCCCATTTTGGCGGTTTATAGGAGGCTGCAGTCAAAATGGAAAAATATCATTTTTATGGAGCTGTGGGCTTTTCTAAATTAAGCTTTGATGACCTCGCACACTTGTGTGCAAAATATCCACGATTATAAAGTCACGACCTTTATGCCCAATTACAGAGAGTCCTGAGGATCTCAAGGTTCTTACCCCAGCGCACTTTCTGATTGGCGCACCCTTCACATCTGTGATAGAACCGGACATCCTCTCAACATTAATCACCTTAGCAGATGGTAGCGAGTGTGCTACCTGCAACAACGATTCTGGAAAAAAATGGTTAACAGAATATCTAACTCTTCTGCAATAACGCCATAAATGGCACTCATCTTCGCGAGTCGCAGTTCAAAAGACACCAAATGGCGTGTACAAGCGAGCTGTTTCAAAGCTGTGCCTCTTACCAATTGTTGTTAAAGCTTAAAACTTTCAACGGGCGGAGTATGTTAGAAATAAATATATAGTTTATAAGCGAATTTTGTAGTAGAAATAATCACCGCTACTTTTATACATATTTTATTAAGAACCAATAGTTTCAGCCCTTAATTGTATACAACAACACTAAAATTAAAAATAGCGGAAAAATTTTATTGCGGTGAGGATCTGGATGTAGAGACGGAACGCGCAGAGATTGTGTCGTACCGATCGCTGTTGATGTCGCAAACGAACTGAACTGAAGCTGGTAATCGGTCCTTCTTTATCCCCGTTGGTGCTGAATAGAATGGTATGACTGCTGTGGTTGGTGTATGTGTGTGTAGGTGTCGGTGTGTGCTGCTCTCGTGAGTAGTGTAGAATGTGGGTTGTGAGCGTAATGTGGTAAATGTGGCGTGTTAGTGATGTAAGTTTAAGTCGAGGTGGTGTGATAATGTGGTGTGTGTGTAGAGGTCGGAGAAGATGCTCATTTGTACACAGGCCTTTTCAATCATTCCAATTGCAAAACGTCAAAACCTACCCACTCCAGTAAACTGTCATAGTTCTGTAGGTGTTTCCAGTTACAGAAGAGTTGGGAATCTCGTTATCTCTGGTTTAAACTAGACGTATGCTTGCCTTAAGTCTGAGCGCCGGTAATCATCAAACCGACTTTGTCTATTTAAGTGACGCACTCTTATCATACTTGCATAGGCAAGCATACATACCTACGTTAATATAAGTGCAGAGAACTCGAACATGTTACTATCTCAGCTGATCTTTATACCGTAGCCACCGTACTTGAGGTAAAAAAAAGCTGTAGGTTAATTAACTTGTTASAGCTGTTAATTTCGGTCAGTCGCAATTGAATGTCTCGGTAACCGCAAGCGCAGCAATTAAACAGTAATATATAATATATGAAATAATTAAATTCGACTAAACGCATCCCGCAGACCCGGTCCTCGTCCGAAGATTAGGTAMTTCAGAACACAAAATACTGCGTAATGCTTTAAAAGAAAACGCTGTGAGTTCAAGAAGGCTATTAAAGGAAGTAAGACCTTAAGTTTCAAAGAAACCAGGCACCAACCAGTGCCACCCTGCTAAAAAAAAATGTGGTGAAAATGCTTTTTTAAACGAGAAAGAGCAGCAAGCGACCAGAAGAATACCATCAGTGGGGAAGCTTTTTCAATCGACAAGGTAGTAGAAGTGGCGGAGAGATTCGTCAATGCAAAGGCGTCTCGACTTGATGGCATCATGGACAAGGCAAGAAGCAGCCTCCTCCTTCAGAAACTAAACTAGCGGGTGAGCTACTTTGTATGATCGGTGGCTAAAATATTGGAGAAGCTGATTTGCACACTTCCGGAATGTCACCCAGGAGGAGAGCTGCCCGACCTGAAAAGCAATTTGGTTTCAAAAACCAACGATCCACCATATACGCAGTCAGAAAATTGACGGGCATTGCGACCGAAGCCAAAGAAGGAACCAGATGGCTGCATTCCGATGCAAGTTATCGCACTTGACGTGAAATATACTTTTAATTCTGTATTTTGCTTGCATATCATGAGGGCTTTAGAGGCAAGAAGCAAACCGGGTTATCTGCAGATTATAATTAGTGGCTACCTGTCTATTAGATTGCGACTGTACGATACCGACTCAGGTCCAAAAAGCTGCTTGGTGACAGTTGTAGTACCGCAAAACTTTTCGGTCAAGGACCATGGCTCTTTCATGGATTACCTCCATATTATCTCCACCTCTATCTGTAGCAGTGACAAGGAAAACACGGATCATATCTTTTTCTCTTATTCGAGATAAGTAGTGCAGAGAACTATCATGGAACGAATAACAAACCAAAGGATGACGCTTGACAACATTATAGTAAGTCACATGCTACAATCAAAGTTGCCATTTGTGAAAATGAAAGAGTGGCCGCAAAAGCGATGCACTCAGGATTAAAGACCGGCAACGGAGAAGCTTAAGACTAGCTGAATAATCCCGCAGTAAATTTATGAAGAGGCATTCTCGCCCAGCCTGGTCCTCCGCAGTAATGCTTAGCGGCGGTGCCGCAGGTCCAAGTACCAGCTCATGCAGCCGGAGTTAAGGGTTTAGTACGTAGAAATACTATTCCACAAAATTGACAAAAGTAGCAAAACAGCTCATGTCGATTTTAAGTATTTTACAATTGTAATATATATTGCCGCGGTTTTTTATTGTAAAAAAATGAATACGTAAGCTTACATTGGAATGAATATTATTTTTCAATGAAAACGCTCTCTTCTTATTTTGGTGTCCGCTTATTTTAACTGTGTTGAGACATTTGACGCTTGGTGAATACCTGGTCGGTTGTTGATTTTCCAGGTCTGAAGGCACACTGATAAGTTCCAATCAGTTTGTTGACGGTGGGCTTTAATCTTTCACACAATATGCTCGATGGAACCTTATATRCGATATTGAGGAGGCTTATCCCACGGTAGTTGGCGCAGATTGTGGGGTCTCTTTTTTTGAGTATTGGGCATAGCACACTTAAATTCCAATCGTTGGGCATGCTTTCGTCCGATCATATTTTACAAAGAAGTTGATGCATGCTCCTTATCAGTTCTTCGAAGCCGTATTTGAATAGCTCGGCCGGCAATCTATCGGCCCCCGCTTTGTTGTTCTTCAGGCGGGTAATTGCTATTCGAACTTCTTCCTTGTAGGGCAATGGAACGTCTGCTCCATCGTCATCGCTTGGGGAATCGGGTTCGCCTTCTCCTGGCGTTGTGCGTTCACTGCCGTTCAGCAGGCTGGTGAAGTTTCCGTCCACAATTTAAGTATGTTCTGGGCATCGGTGACTAGATCACCTTTGAGAGTTCTACAAGTGTATGCTCTGGGTTTGAAACCTTTTGTAAGCCGCCGCATTTTTTCGTAGAATTTTAAAGCATTACCCCTGTTTCGAGCATTACCCCTGCCGGCCAGCTTATCAAACTCTTCGTACTCACGCATTTCGGCCTCTTTCTTTTTCTGTCTGTAAACGCGTCTCGCTTCCCTCTTTAACTCTCGGTATTTATTCTCTCCCGCACATGTTGTGGTCGATCGCAATGTTGCGAGGTAGGCAGCCTGTTTTCTCTCCGCTGCGACACGGCACTACTCCTGGTACCAGCTGTTCTTTTGCACTTTCCGAAAACCAATGGTTTCGGTTGCAGCTGTACGTAAGGAGTTTGAAATGCCGTCCCMCAGTTCCCTTATACCGAGTTGTTGACGAGTGYTCTCAGAGAGCAGGAGTGCAAGCCGAGGAGAAAATCGTTCGGCTGTCTGTTGTGATTGCAGCTTCTCGACGTCGAACCTTCCTTGTGTTTGGTGGCGTGCGTTTTTTGCTGCACAGAGGCGGGTGCGGATCTTGGCTGCAACRAGGTAGTGGTCCGAGTCGATGTTAGGACCTCGGAGCGCACGTACATCTAAAACACTGTAGTCGTGTCTTACGTCTATCACAACGTGATCGATCTAGTTGGTGGTTTTTCGATCCGAAGACAGCCAGKTAGCTTGATGTATCTTCTTATGCTGGAATCTAGTACTACGGATAACCATATTTCGGGCCCCGGCGAAGTCGCTCAGCCTCAACCCATTTGGGGCCAAAGATACCTTCTTTGCTCACCCTGGCGTTAAAGTCGCCAAGCACGATTTTGACATCGTGGCGGGGGCAGATCTCATAAGTGCTTTMCAAGCACTCATAAAAGGCATCTTTGGTCACATCGTCCTTCTCTTCCGTAGAGGCGTGGGCGCAAATCAGCGATATGTTGAAGAACCTCGCTCTGATGCGGATTGTGGCTAGACGTTCATTCACCGGGGTGAATGATAGTACTCGGCTACGGAGTCTCTCTCCCACAACGAATCCCACACCAAACTTGCGCTCCTTTATATGGCCACTGTAGTAAATGCCACAAGGACCTACTTGTCTCTGTCCTTGTCCCGTCCATCGCATTTCTTGGACGGCGGTGATGTCAGCCTTTATTTTTACGAGGACATCAACTAGCTGGGCAGCGGCCCCTTCTCAATTAAGGGACCGGACATTCCAAGTCCATGTCCTCAATTCGTAGTCCTTATTTCGTTTGCCATGGTCGTCATCAAAAGGGGGTCTCTCTTCCGAGGCTCRCCTTCAAACGGATGTTCTTAGGCTACCCAGAGGATACTTGGTCAAAGACCGGAAGTCGTGAGCTGGTTGAGTTATATGTAAAAGAATCGTTTCTGGCCACTCCCAAGTGAATGGCGATCAGAGAACTTTCCTCACTTGCGTGAACTTCTACACATGACTCCATCCTCCAATCATATCACTGGCCTCATAAACCGCGCCGGTAGTACTGCTTTCTCCAGAACGCATAAGGAAGCTAAGAAAATGAGTCTGGTACGCACGTCACTTTTGACAGACATAACTTGGAAGTCGTATATAATTTCATCTATCTGGGTTTAGGACTTTTCGAGAGAAAGGTTCTGCTAAAGATATACAGTCCTTTGCACGTTGGCCACGTCGAATATCAGATTCGATGGAACGGTGAGCTGTATGAGATATGTGACGACATTGACATAGTTAAGCGTATTAAAAGATGGCGACTACGCCGGCTAGGTCATGTTGTCGGAATGGACAAAAACACAGCTCTAAAGTTATTCGACGCAGTACCCAGTGGGGGAAGCAGAAGAAGGCGAAGACCCCCAATACTTTGGAAGGACCAAGTTTAGAAGGACCTGGATTCAAGAAGGCGAAGAAGTAAAAAAAGTGGGTGGTCTATATATTATATTTTAAAAGAATAATGTCAAGAAAATTTTAGCAATAAGTAAGCAAAATTAGTTCGTAATCGTTGTACTTTGTTATTTGTTTCCTTAGGTACATACCCCCGTCAAATAATTAAAATTTTTTTCTTGGCGGTTTTAATAAAAAACCAAAATTAAACAACAAAATTATATTAAATTTTTTTTAGCGAAAAATTTAAATGTGCAAAATATTATTCCAATAAAAGTACCTATCTTTTCATTTAAAAATCATACTAGTATTTTTTTCTAGGAAACATTTTATTAGCTCAATAAAAATAACTATGTAAATGTTCGGGGATGTATTTATAATGCAAAGAGTTATAAACAATAAAAGTATGCTTTATTTACGGTAGTAAATTAATGTTTATTAACGTATCGAATATATTTCAAATTACAATTCTTGATAGTTATCTACATATACATCAAAAATAATTATTCATATTTTTACTATCAATTATGGCAATTGAAAAAATAAATTAATCTCTTAGCTCAATAGAGTGTACAATATTCTTGGTTAGTCTGTATTTAGTCAACACAAACAAACTGGACGGTTGTCCTACTCGAGAACATTCTACATACAGGGTGGCTGATGAAAGCCGCTACCAAAAAAAAATTAAATAACTTTTTTTCTATTTAATGAATCTGGTTAACTTTTTTTTYATTTTGCAGATTGACTTTTACATTTAACAAAAATGGATAACTGGGACACTGAAACAAGAAGTTGGATTGTCCGCCGCTATCACGCACTGGAGTGCTCGAACGGAGGAAACAATCGCTGCTGTAGCTGCTGCCATACAAAACAACCCACGTGTTTCGACAAGAAGCCATTAAGTTCCATTATTTTTAAAACTAATTAAGCTATATTTAATAAAATTTAATGAGCTTTCACATGAATAAAGGAAAAATGAATTCCATACATTGAAAAAAAAATTATTTGAGTTTCTTAATGTAGCAAAATTCATCAGCCACCCTGTATCCTATATGTAGTTGTCCGTGGGAAAAGCATATTATTTCCAAGTCAAAGCTCATACAGACCATGTCTGGGCCTTGTGACTTATTTGAATTTTGTGCGTTCGAATTCAAGTGGCACATCTGTCAGAATCATAGGGATTAGTGAAGGCAACACATAAATTTTCGCCTTGAAACATGTCATTCAAGTTGATGTCTTCAATAACGTTTTTCATTAATTTTTTAATGACGAATCATGTGCTATTGGCTACTGTGGGTTTAATTTACCAAGCAGAATAATCGGAGATCCAACCATCAATTGTAAGTGGTGTGGTGGCATACCTGGCAAATCCCACGAATTTAAAATCTCAATTGGCTAATTCCCAGTCTCGTTGGTATCACAAACTGCATCGATAGATTTATATGATACCAAGTCCCCAGGCAACAACTCTTGTATCTTTAAATTTAGCTCATTGACATCCACATTTTTACTTGTACTCAGTAACAAAGTGCCACTAAATAATTGATCTTTTTGTTTATTTTAGTGTCCTATATAATGCCGAGGAAGTGTGCATAGTGCATTAATCACAGATAATAATTTTACATTGTTTCAGCACTGTGACCATAGACGATTATTTTTTTATGTTGCACACTGCATCTGAATTATTTTGAATGTTTAACGGCACCTTAAATTCTGTACCGTATGGACTATGGATCATGTTTGCTGTAATAATATCAAACATCACTAGGTCAGTAGACGGGTCTGGAATTTCCGCAGAAATTATATCATCGAGTTTGTTGATTAACAAAATTAAAATGTGCGCATGAGGTAATCCCCCCTTTTGCGACGCAACTGAATACAGCTAGCAACGTGTGGGACCGAATACATGTAATTCGTCCGAATACACGTGTTGTAATGTCATGACGATGTATTGCATTTTGGCCAGGCAGTAGCAAAATTGTAATCTTTGGCCATTTTGGATTACATGTGAACGTGATAAATAAACACGGTCGTGCGCACGTAAGCCATAGCATCCTGTATATATTCTTGAATATGACGTGGACTGCCTACTTACGATGATGGTAAAATGATAGAGTCACCAATTTCGGCGACGTCGGCGTTGATGTTCACAGCGTCTCGTAAGTGAATGTGCTCTTCCCCACGTAGCTTGAGTTGATTATATCGTAAGAATCGTAGTCCTCTATCTTCGCGTACATGTCGACCATGAATTGTTGACAAAGCTCACCCCAAATCATTAAACGGTACGCATAATAATTTTTCCAGCTAACGTTCTTGTTTGTTTCAGCTCCTGTAATAATATATTTAAAAATATTAATTTAAATTAATTACGTTGAATAATTAAATTGTTTTGTTAAATGGTTGATTATCAAGTTCATAATAAATGAAGTAAAGCGTTGGCTGAGCTCAGGCCACCAAGGGTCACAGCTTGGCCAACTGTTGACGGCCTAAGTTTTTTAGGTTAGCTGCGAATACCCAATAAGCAGTCCCTGACCAAGAGCGACAGTAGAGGAGGGTTCAGCTTAAAAGACCTGAAGCATCCTAAGAAGCTCCGGTGACGAGGTGAACAGATGCCGCCTCAAAATAAGCATCCACAGCCCCATAGAGGGCCGCCTCGAGGGATCACCTACCCATGAGAGGGAGGCAACATAGCGACGAGGGACGCTACAACGGGAATCGTAAAAATAAAAAAATAAAAAATAAAAAAAAAACAATCCCCAACTGCGAATGCTCGGCCGGGGCAACAGATGGCAGATAGCAACCCTGAGAAACGCAGGTTAGTTGTAAATAACCAATACAGCCACCCGACTAAAGACCACGGCGGAGATGAAAACGCAAGAAAACACGCAACGAAGTAGGACCACGATTTTGACACACGATTCGGAAATGTTTGAACTTGGGCTGACGTCTGTGGCATTCTGTTACCTCAGTATGCAAGAGTGACATCTTGGCAGAAATGGCTTCCAGGGTAATGTCATAGGCGCCTCCGTTCCGTTAAAACTTTGGCAGAGCTTCAAGTACGTTCGATGCTCCGTCGCCATTAGGTTGGTGGTACAGGCTCAGTTGATTTCAATCCTGACTAGTACTATGGTCCTGGCTCTGAACACGAATTCCCATAAGGTTTCGTGTCAACCCACGTGTGGCCTCCCTGCAATGCAAAGATAACCACAGGTACCGAAAATGCAACTGTACAATCGAGCAAAGATAGCGGCTTGAAACGGGGACCCTTACAACATAAAAATTAATAAAAATAAAAACAACACACCAGAACAGAACCAAAAAGGACGAATGGACGACGAATTAAATGCTTTCAGAAGGCAAAGCAAAATTTTGCGCTCGCCGCCACAGATGGGAAATGGGAGGGCAACCCAAACGGGTTGCACACAGGAAACCGCCTCCCCTATGCCTGAACCAGCGGAAGCAAGCAAGGAAATGAGTAATAGGACCCCGGCTACCGACCGAGGCCTACGAAATGGATAAAGCTCTCCAAGGCAAGAATTTATCCAGAAGATGAGAGCAGAAGAGGATGAAGCCCTTTTAAAGTGCCGCGCGACGGTGAAAAAGATGAAGATGGCAATGCTAAGACAGAAGAATATAAGTTCCGATGTAAAAAATGGGATATCCGAGTTAGATGAACTTTTCGACATCATCGGTAGCCTGCGCCGAAACTGGATAAAGRCAGAAAGGGATACGAGACGCACGAAGACAACTAGACCCTTAGATGCATGCAACGAACACGACGATGTTTCAACGCCAGTGACAGCTCTCCCTAAACGAACGGCACCAAGTCCAATGGAACAAGAGTCAGAGAAAAGGGGGAAAGGACCCGGAAATATTGTGTGGCACGTAGTAAAAGGGAAAAAGATACAGCAGGCAAAACGACATCAAAGCGGCGAGCAACCTCAAGGACAAGCAGATGCCAAGCTCCAGAAGCAAAAAAGGGAACCCCGAACCAGAGTTCGACCAGAAGCAGTGCTAATCAAACCGGCAGAAGGCGGCAGCTATGCCGAGGTGCTTCAAAACATACGGCAACACGTCATGACAGACCAAGACAAAGTGGGAGTCCGGGCAATACGGAAAACAAAATCAGGTGCCCTGCTCTTAGAACTGAAGAAAGGAGAAAATCCGAAACCAGAGCTCCGAATTGCTCTCACAAGCAATCTACGTGATATAGCTAAATAAGCGAGATAAGCGAGCTAAAGCAGAAAGCCACAATCGAGATCCGAGACCTGGACTCTTTATCCACTGCAGCAGAAATCACGACCTCCGTAAGACGTCTGCTAGAACAAACAGATGAAGAAATCACAGTGAGGACCAGCGCTCCAAATACTCGCGAACAAATACGCGCATATGTGACGTTGACAGCCGATAGCGCAAACAGGGTACTAAAAGAAGGCCACATAAAAATAGGATGGATCAGCTGCAGGATGAA
>NW_017535719.1:381452-383200 GCF_001853355.1 Bactrocera latifrons | reverse complement strand
AAAAATCCGTGGGGTCTCGGATATAAGATCGTAATGAAAAAACTCGGAGCAAAACAGTCCACCCCTGAGTTAAATGCCGCAGCTATGGAGCACATCGTAAGCACTCTGYTCCCAACCCATGACCTGGGAAGAGACGCACCAGAACATGCACAAGAGAGCTCATGTCCGCCTTTCACTTTGGAGGAAATGTACACGACAGCAAATACTTTAAAGACCAAAAAAGCCCCTGGGCCTGATGGGATACCAGTGGAAGTGTTAAAGCTAATCGCTTTGGAACGCCCGCACTTACTGCTRTCCATGTACAATGCATGCTTGAACGAGGGCATTTTCCCAGAAATATGGAAGAGGCAGCATCTGACGCTAATAAGCAAAGGCAAAGGAGACCCAGGAACACCATCAGCATACCGACCACTATGCATGCTAGATACAGCAGGAAAGCTACTAGAAAGRCTGTTGAAACCCCGAATCATAGCCGCCATAAACGATGCTGGAGGCCTATCAGAGCGACAACATGGCTTCAGACCAGGCAGGTCCACTATCGGAGCTGTGGAAAACGTCGCGCGCAGCGTGGATGAAGCGCATCGAAAGAACAACTTCTCCAGGCCAATAGTTCTCCTCGCAACACTTGACATACGAAATGCATTCAATAGCGCAAAGTGGAAAAATATGATCGACGCACTAGAAAGTCGCTTCAAAACGCCCCTCTACTTGATGAAAATGATACGAAGCTATCTTAAAGACAGGAAACTACTGTATGATACGAGTGGCGGCCCAAAAAGTAAAGAAATAACCTCTGGAGCCGCGCAGGTATCAATACTTGGACCAGATCTATGGAATGCCAGCTACGACGGAATTTTAAACGTTGAAATGCCTGACCATTGCTACCTCGTTGGCTATGCAGACGACATCGCCGCCGTCATAACCGCCCGTAATACCGAAATGGCCAGGCGTCGACTGACACAAGTTATGATACGAACACAGACATGGTTGGTCTGACACGGACTCTGCCTAACTGCTGAATAAACAGAAGTGATCCTGCTCACTAAGAAACATATCCCGCTGGAGGTAGACATGCAAGTTCATTCAGAGACTATCCAAACGACGAAAACTCTAAAATACCTAGGAATAAGAATGGACGACAAATTGACGTACTGGACTCAAATCCAACATGCTGCAAAGAATTCAGCCAATATAACCATGGCGCTATCAAGACTTATGGCAAACACCGGAGGCCCACTTGCAAGTAGAAGGAAACTGTAGCGAAATATGGGCCGATACATTAAATATAGAACACAGACGAAAAGTGCTCGCCAAAGTGCAGAAAACAGCAGCCCTGAGAGTCGTCTCGGCGTACCGCACTGTATCCGAACCCGCAGTGCTAGTGATTAGCGGGGTCATCCCAATAGACCTCCTCGCAAAAGAGAAGAAGACAACTTTGGCTATGGAAGAAAGACGGAATAGAAATACACATGGCCACAAGACAACAGGAGAGCATGCAAACTCTTGAACTCTGGCAAGATCGGTGGACAAGGGAGAGCAAAGGAAGATGGAACGCCAAGCTGTTCTACGCACTAAAAAAAGAGACATGAACGCGGACTCCCAATAGAAGCCGAGCCAAATAGCTTGACGCTGGCTACAAAATCGTAGGCATCCCTGGACGCAGGGAGAGTAGAAATTGACCTGTAATGGGTCCATCTTGGAAACCTTATCCTGAAGTAATGCGAAAGCGGTCCCGGGGTAGGGAAAAA
>NW_017535719.1:368278-381247 GCF_001853355.1 Bactrocera latifrons | reverse complement strand
TCGTACGGGATCTCGTTGTTTTATGTTTAAGTAATATCCGTCTTGCCCCTTCCAGAATATTAGCAGATATTGGACAGCGTCATATGAACGATGAGTATCAGCAATGAACTGAACATTATTATTTCCTCTACGAATCGCAATTTCTCGTCTACCTGTACGATCGCCAGCAACGTCTTTAACAACAGGTACATTGAATCTACGAATATGTTTTCCAGCAGGTGTTTTATCAGGATTAATGACAATAGCGTGATTATCGCTTTGTAATTTGTGCAGGAGTGATTTGAATATTTTCAACTATTCATTGTACTAATTATTAAAACACTTAGTTGGGTTTTAATATTCTTTATTTCTCTTGTTTGCACAAGAGGAGCCGTTTGTATCGGTCGAGTTATTACAACTGAATCTGAATTTGCTAACTAAAATATTGCGACGAACACGCCTAAATACCTGACTCTTTGTTTTGCCTGCCATTTGCTGCACATGTTTTGCCGTGTGACTTGCAAAATGCAATTCGGCAATTTACCTCTTGCTATTGGCTTTCCCGCTGTAGCGATGTTGTTGTTGTCACGCGCTACCTCGTCGACGCTTCGTCATCAGTATCGGTGGGAGAGTTGTTGTTATGCTATTTCCACACTCAAACCTGCCGACGCACCGTCAGCAATATCGGTGGGAGTGGAGTGTTGACCGGATACGTGTTTACCGGTGTTAACTTACTCGTTCAATAGAGCGTTCAAGTCGCTGCCGATGCGCCTAGGTTACAATGTCACAACGTGTATTCATTCGATTGGTAAGTGCGCTTCCGGAATCCACGCCGCCCATGAAGTAGATTTGTAAATATTTATGTAGTTTGCTTTATGTAATTTGGCATTGGCATCAATGAGCCCATTTTATAATAAATTTGGCCTCTGACTTTGAATGTAGAATTGTATTGTTCACCATTAGCATTAATATTTCGAACTATTTCTGTTGCTCTAATTTCATTTGAAAGCACGAATTGAATGTTCAAATTGACTTCAGGAATACGATAAGTAGATCGTTTAATGGTTCAGGTAGTTTAAATTTTGACACGCAACACATCCCAGGTGGCTCATTTTCGAATTTGAGGGATTATCATGGACATGTCTCATCCATAACACCAATTACCACATTTGAATGAGCATGATATTCAATTTCGTGCTTATACTGGAATTCTAGACGCAAAAAGTGATCAGATGTAAATGCACGATGTACCTATAGGCGTTGTTGGTCATTTGTTCTACGTCTGTTAATCGTGAAGCGGCATGATTGTCGTTGTTTTAAACGAATAACTTCAGCTCGTGTATCTTCTGATTGTTCTTGACGCAATTGCTGCATGCTCACACGTGCATCAGCATTTTGTTGCTGGATTTGTTCTTCGGTTCTTTGGGATCTTTTATCTCTCATACTTCTGGACCTACTTGAAACTACTTAATGATGGAAAACGTTGTAGATATAATATAAATTTGAAACAATAATTGTATAAATTTCAAATAATTATGTAAAAAAGTATACTTACAACACAAAAATTCGTTGTTGGTTAACTGAACTAATCGTGCCAAATACACTTAAAATTAATAATTCCATTATTGTGAATACAATAGTAATAATTAATAGTTAATATGAGAGTTAGACTGAGAGAGAAATATGATAACTGTAAATATGATAATTGTAAACTACTAAACTTGATCCATAAGCAATAATGATGACCGAAATCTAAGTGGGGAGGGAGAGAATTCTTATTGTGTGAGTGAAACACGAGACCGGTTTGAGTCTATGGTATAGTGTGGCATTTCACTCACCAATAAAGGCGCGGGAAATTTTAAGAATCCAGGAATGTTAACGCTAAGCATATATCAGGATTAAACACTAATAATAAAAATAAATGTTAATTTAAAAAAAAAAATTTTTAGATTTTTAATCGAAGTGCAGTTAAAAACACTATAATTGATCAGTTATCGAATAGGATGAAAAATGATTAAACTACAAAAATGGCTATAAAATAAATAGGGGTTCGTGACAAGAAAGTGAAACTTTGGGGTTGTATGTATTTTTTAATGCCACCTTATAAATAAATAAAAACAAAAAGTTTCGTCCAAAAATTAAATAAAAAAATGATCGCTTAGGGTTAGGAAAAATAGATAGTAGCCGATTCTCAGACATACTGAATACTCATATAAAATTTGGTAAAAATCGGTGAATCCATTTCGGAGGAATACGGTAACTAACATTGTGACATGGAAATTTTATATATTAGACTAGCTGACCCCGCAGGCGTTGTCTTGCGTGAAATTATGTGTTTTGAAATGAAAAAAGTTGAATGTTCTAAATTTTGTGTTTAAATCATTTATTTGCAATTTTTCTAGATTTTTTTCAATATAGCTTGATAACAAAATTTTTTRGTTTCTGTTCCGGTGCGTAAATGTATAAAGAAAATGGGTTACGAACTTATGAACACGCCCCGTAAAGCAGGCCATGTGAAAAACATGAAATTTTCAGATTTATGCCATACACTTCTAGGGACTATCCTTGTGTCCTGTTCATTGTCATTTCAAATGCAAATTTCCCTGGAAACTGTATAGGTTTGAACTGAAATGGCAAACCTTTGGAACTGAAAGGAATTCGTCGATTCAAGCATTCCGCCCCCTTGTATTCAATAGCTGCATCACAATCAGTTGGGTTCCATTACACAGTTTCGGCGCATGAAGATTACGAAACATAATAATGACAGATCCAACTTTGAGACGCAAATGATGCGGCGGCATACCAAGCCTCTCCAGAGAATTTACAAAAATTCCACTTGATAATTCACGGCTTTATCTTCATTGTGAATATGATCGGAATTTGTCCATTTTAAAATGTCTTCGGCAATGTAATTTCGTTCGTATCCCATAATTGACTTAGATTTGAAGGCTGATTTGTTGAAATGATCATCGCGAAAAGTGTGCGAACTTCAGTGACATGCGAAGTAGCTATCGCATCGTCCATCGTTTGATTCCAGCGATTACAGTTTCCAGCAATTGTAATTGCTGGCACCATTCACAGTAGGGAATGACTTAAATGAAGTTGATCCGCGTACATTAATTAAAAGCAATCGAAGCATAGCATCTAACAGCACCACGTTTGTATACGTTACTTCAAGATAAAGTCCATCAAACATCGTAGCTGTTGTTTGAAAAGTCGTGCTGTAATATCGTGATGATCGATTGCTGATTGATAGCGATCCATAATTCCATGTAGTTCATGTGTCTTTGGCTGCCATACGTTGTTGGCAAAAAGAACGCCGACCGATATTAGCGCGATCCCTTCGAGGCTTCGTAGCAACTTTCAATCTGTAATTGATCACTTAGTGTGGAAAAAAGTTAATTTTTGGAATGGTCTAATTTGGAAAATAGATAGTAGCTGATTCTCAGGACTACTGAATACGGTAAATATTTGGTAAAAATCGGTAAAGCCGTTTTGGAGGAGTACGGTAACTAACACTGTGACATGAATATTTTATATAATAGATATTATTAAATTAGTATAAGGGCTGTGATACCTTTATGTATTTTCAACTATTGGATGAGGTATTGACTCGGCCAGTTTTTCGAGCACATGCATATAAATTTTTTCCCATTCTACGTTCATACTGCAAGGCCAAGTACATCGCAAATTAAGGCCACTGTTGACACCACTGACGCCACGTCACCAAGAGATATATATATAAGATACGGAAGCACTATGACTCCCTTGCCAGGATTGCAGACACTCACCAATACGATAATGCCTTAAGTATCACTTTAATATCCCATAAACCAACACAAATAAAAAAGTAACCTTCATAGGCTTAACCTCATTAAGTAAAATGCTTCGTGAAAACAATTTTGATTTGGTGCTATACTGTAGCAGAGTACTATCTCACTTCCTAGTGGATATGTTTGTAAAGATGGAGAGCGCTTGCGCTACTTAACTCTGAATCAAAGCAAGTTGCTAGCGAAGAGATACGCAAAACGTAGGCAATGTCAACTTGAATGACTTGGGTAACATGGTGATCCTCCCGTCGTCTTTTGTAAACAGTTCTCGCTATTTATATGAGTATATTCAAGACACATTTTCATATGTACGTAATTACGGGCGTCCGTAGCTATTAATTACAATGACATGTAACCCAGCCTGACAATAAATAAATAGGAAATTGATGACCGTTCAAAAAAACAACGGACCGACACGACATCGTAGATCGAGTCTTTCGTATTAATTTACAAAAACCTCACTAAAGGTCAAGTGTTCAATCACATACAGTGTTTTATGCACTTTATTGAGTGCCAAAAACGGGGTATGCCGCAGGGGATTAATAAGTAATCCAACGCTATTTTACTGTCATTTATAATAAAGAATTTCAAAAATTGCAAAATATTTACATTTTATTCCAGTGAACTGTTTTAGTACGGCAACAACGAAGTTGAGTATATCAGCCGTCTTTAACTTTTGGCATATTTGCAAGCAAGAAAACTTCGCAGTCGTGCAGTCGTCGTTATGTTCAAAGCAGGAATCAGGAATAAAGGGATGTTCACCTTATCCCAGTGTTAGAGCGCCTCAAAAGAAGCGTTTTTTATAACATTTTCCATTATGGCCCGATCGAACAAAATAAGAAATTTTGGGGATTTTAAATTAAAACACCCAACATTTAGTACGAATAAGAATTACTATATGTGACCTGGTCTACGAAAAGGGAGCTAACGTGCGAAAACTAGTTTTCTGGGAAAGAGCTGTTAAAAAAAAGCATCTCATCCTCCATCCGAATCAACTAAAAAGTGAAAATTGATTTTTTGACACCTAAGCCCCCTTTCCGTAGACCAGGTCACATATAGTGGTTATTTATTATATGGAGAAACTATTTAAATCTTTTTAAAGTTTTTGGTCAAATAATGTTCCTTTGAATGTGCGATTGTGAGCAATTTTTGATCGTTTCGTAAGCACAAATGTTCGATCAACATGCGACAAATCGATGTTTTGGAGATGTTYAATTCGATTTCCATGAATTTCAATGATAATTTCGGCTGATTTTTGATGAATTCACGTACAATTTCGATGGAACTTCCGGGTGATCACGAACTTTGATTGGACCACATGTTGATCGTCCTTTATGTCCTCACGACCACTTTGAAAACGCTGAAACCACTCGTACACTCTGCTACAGGATAGGCAATCACCGCCATAAACTTGTTTCATCAATTGAAATGTTTCGGTACAAGTTTTACCAATTTTAAAACCAAAATTTAATGCTGGCTCTTTGTTCGAAGCTCATTTTCGCACCGATAACACAAACAGTGTCATACTTAAAACGCAATAAGCTCACTTCCAATCAATGATAATCGATAAAGATAGCAGAAACGCACCAATCGACATATAAATGAAACCACCAGGGGGCGCTGGATTCAAAAAGTCCTGTTTGCTTTGGAAAGCACGTTTTACTTATGTCACTCGCTCAGTTATTTTTGCATATGGACAGTGTATGTATGAAGTCAACCGAATGTTTATTTATTAGTTATAGGGAAGTAATTAATAGAAAGTCATTATCCTTGAATACCAATTACATTAAAATACAGTATTTGTATGAAGTTTTAGTCACATATCTTCATTAGTGCTTTAATTATATACAAGTATGATATAAAGATTATCTGATGTAATAGAAAATTGTGATGAAAGGAGATAAGCCGTGCTTATACTTCCGATGAAACATAAATATAAAAGTTAAGCCTACATTTGACGTCCCAAATTCTAAATTAGAAAATACGATTTTATTGGGTCTAGAGGATTTCCCTCCCAAAGTTGAAGAAGCTGTCTCAAATGCACAAAATGCATCGATGCAGCTTTTTCCAAGTATTGAAAATGAAATTGAAGATGGAATTTTAGAGCCTCTTCAGGTTCAGAAAGGAAGAAGAAATTGAGAGAAGAGATTAAGGTTTTGAAAATAAAGTTAGGTGAAAAAGAGCAGGAAAATATAAGTTTAAAGGMCCAGTTAGTTGCAATGGTCGCAGAGTTAGAAAGATGTAGGGAACAGCTAAGGAATAGCTTATTTAGGGAACAGCCAGACCCTCTTTCTTTAGTTTGTAGTAAAGTTCCTCCTCAGTTAGATGCTTGCATTAGGAGTAGTTTTATAAATAGTAATCGCCGTACCCATGGTCGACGATATGACAATTTTTTTAAAACGATTGCTTTGGGTGTATTTTTTCTATCGCCAGTTGCTTATCGGCACTTAAAGCACCAATTAGATTTTCCATCCGAAAGTAATTTGGAAAACTTTGTTACAGACTGGCCCCGTTTCCCAGGTTGCACCCAAAGTAGCATAAAATCTTTAAAGATTAGGAGTAGGGCATTCAATTCCGAACAAAAGTTCGTGTCGGTTTCGTGTGATGAAATGTCACTGAAATATCATTTGCAGTATGATAGGAAATTCGATAGGGTGATAGGTATTGAGGATTATGGCGATGAAAATCGCACTTCTAGATTAGCAACTACTGCAATGACTATAATGGTGCAAATTATAGGTGGAGAGCCTTGGTCCCACCCATTGGCTTATTTTTTCGTAAAAGGTTCCTGCAAAGGGGATGTCCTCAAGAAATACATTCTTGAAGCCATAGCCCAACTGCAAAATATAGGACTAATTCCTTGCCATTTTGTTTGCGACCAGGGCACCAATTTTCAGAATTTCGCTAATTTGTTAGGTGTTTCAGCGTCACGGCCTTTTTTTTAATGTTAATGCCAAGGAAGTGTATTTTTTTTACGATAGCCCCCATTTGATAAAAAGTAGTCGTAACTGTTTACAAAATTTAAAAAATACGGTTTAAATTCGCGTCTCAAGTATTGAGTAATACGGTCGCTTCTGGTATGTTGTCCCTATATAGCTCGGGAGCCTTAAGCTCGAATAGTAGGAGCTTTATTAATACCACGGAATTCGTTTCGTTTTTTAATAAATTATTTGATATTTTAAATAGAAGTTTCGTTGAGGCTGTTGTACCCACTAAAAAAGTGTTTGTAGGTTCCCCTGAACAGTTAGAGTTTTTGATTGAGGCGGAACAAAAAACTATTCCACACAACCAATAATTTTAGTTTTATAAAGGGGTAGGTGTTAAATATTAATAGTTTAAGACGCTTTTGGCGATTTTTGTCATACTTATTTTTTCCGTACTTGAAGACGAGACGACTATGTCAGGACAGTTTAGATAATTTTTTTGGGCTTATTCGAAGCTGAGGAGGTACTAGAGTAACGCCCTATATGTTCTCTAGTTTGTTTAGGAAATCGTSGGGCTTACGTTACGTAAACGTCGTAACAAAAGGAAACTGTGAGCTGTATTTAGAACCTGATGCTACAGTAATTTTGGAACATAGTAATAATGTGCTACTTAATGTGTGTAATGATTCACTATTGAATGATCTTTCTTGGCAGAATTTTCAAGGTTTACCACGGCCTGAACACTCCCTTGTTAGATCAATCGCATTAGATAGTAGTTTAGAAATTAATTTTTTGAAAGAAAATGAGTTTAGCTACTTTTGCGGCTATTTTTATTTAAAAATATTTTGCCATATTTAGGAGATGAAATTTCTTGGGACGAATTCATCTTTATGCATCAAAATCAAATAGACAAATGCAACTTAGTCAAGCCGCCTGAGGATTTTATTGCATTTGTAAAAATGTTGGAAACAAGATTTTTAGAAGAATTCGACCGTAATTGTCATAAAACAGTATTCTTCTTTTTAATAAAATGAAAGATGTTAGGCCCTTTTTGTGTTGTGATAACTGTGACCCAAAAATAGTTATAGCCCTTTTTATTAGAATTAGAATATACTTTTTAACTAAATTTTTAAATAAAGACCTTTCTGTCCCTAATTTTAAAAATAAAATGTCGGTTTTAATTTTTTTATTTTTTAGTGGTTATAATAAGCGAACTTAAACTTACGATAGAAGATAAAAAAGTTAAAATTTTGTAAACAGTTAGGATAAAGAGGCTCTAAAATAAAAAAGCAATTTTTTTTAAGGAAAATTAGAATTTGGGATGTAAATGTAGGCATTTGTATATATGTAAATAATTATATTTCTGTGATGTTTTTATATATTTTTTATATGAATTGTTATCGTTTTTTTTAATCGTTATATGTATAATTTTATCGTTTTGTTTTTTTTTTTATCATTATACACTAATGAATTTTTATCGTTTTGTTGATTTATGTAAATAAATTTATTAATGGGTGATATAGGCCTAAAGGAGAAGGGGAAAGAACCGGGCACCCAAAACTATCTTCGGTAACGCGCCGTTTTGCATACCTCCTGGGTGGTGTGGAAAGTGCAATTGGGCACTTTAATTTAAATGCCCAAAAATTCTTATTTTGTTCGATCTGGCCACAATGGAAAATGTTATAAACAACGCTTATTTTGAGGCGCTCTCACACTGGAATTATTTCATAATAATACCCAACGATTACCCTCCTCCCGCCTAACCGACGCGAGAGCGCAATCCGCGAACGAGCGGAATTAGCCGAGTCATAAAAGGCAAGAGAGTTTTAAGCGTTGCGATCTTAAGCTGCTCASCTACAGAAACAAAAATTTCAACAGCCAAAACTAAGAATTTGATTAAAGTTTMTAATTTTTAAATGTTATTTGTTAAGAGTAGATAAAATAATTYTTTTRATGGTAAAGAGTGAATCTGTTAGATCAAATGTGCTGGAATGAGAATTGAAATCGTGACATACATGGCGGAATGGTTCGTTTAGCTTAAAATTGGTTCTAGAAATTTTTAAAAGTAAGGGTCTAAACTGCCTGGTAGAGTTAGCGGGAACGTTAAAATTAATATCAGATAAAAGAGATGGGCTACAGACTGACCCATTCAGTAGTTTCACAAGAAATATTATATAAAGCATCTACCTGCGCCTAGCGAGTGTCGGGAGATTTATAAGTTTTAAACGATTAGTGTATGGGGGAAGATTTAAAATGGGATCCCAATGCAAATGATTTAAGGCAAAAAGTAAAAACTGTTTTTGAACGAACTCTAACTTATCCGAATGGACTTGGTAACTAGGGTTCCAAACCACAGATGCATACTCTATTATAGGCCTCACGAAAGATGTAAAAAGAATTTTTGTGGTAAGCGGATCTCTAAATTTTTTAACGTTTAACAAAACTAAGAGCGCCTTTAGCTTTAAGAACCTCGGAAGATGCGTGAAGATTAAAATTGAGTTTGGGGTCTATAGTTCCTCCTAGATCAACAAAACTGCATAATTGCTCCAACCTAAAGCTTTGTATTGCGTATAAAGTAGGGTCTACAGAGCTACGTGGAAAACACATCGTTTTACATTTTTTAAGATTCAATAGCATGTCATTTCTATCACACCAAGAAACTAGGTTGTTTAAGTCTGTTTGCAACTGACATCTTTCCCTGTATGAAGTATACGTTTTAAAAAGTTTTACATCGTCAGCATATAATAAAACGTTTGAAAACTTAACAACAGATGATACGTCATTAATAAATAACAAGAACAGAATTGTTCATTGAGTAACGCTTGTAAGAACATTGAAAAAGTATCGTAAAATATGACTTGTTGAATTCTACTCCTAAGATAAGAAGCAACCCATTTTAGAAATATTGGTTGAAAACCAAGAAGATCAAGTTTATTCAAAAAAATCTGTGTATATAACATCAGTGTTCTTATTCCCCATAAAGCCCGTTGATACATATGATACAAATTCAAGCAAATTAGTGTCGATTGTAGATTTCCCTTTACGAAAACCGTGCAGAGAACATGAAATTAGTGGAGAGATCCGGAAGATAACCTTCGTCTGTTATAATTGCTTCAAAAAGTTTAGGTATTGCAGACAACTATTCCCCTATAGTTTTCAATAGATGACCTAAATCCACTCTTATTTAAAGGAATTATAAATGACTTTTTCCATATGGATGGAAATAAGCCTTGCATAAGAGATGAATTAAATAGCTTTGTAAGTGGTCGGTATATATATTTGGCACATTTCTTCAGAAAGCATGAAGGAATCATAACTGGGTCATAATTGTATGATTGTTCTAACATATTTAACTGATATAAGACGTCTGCTTCGGAAATAGTAGGTGCATTAATGACAGAAATCGGACATAACTTGTGCTGATGCGGAACATTTTTTAGAGATTTTGGARAGTAATTGGACTTGAAGAATTCAGCGAACATATTAGAAATGGTGTGATTGTCACTAGACTTTACTAGACTTATATTTCATAGCAGACGGAAAATTAGAAATCCTGCGTTTGAAGTTGACGAAGCTATAGAACAATTTTGGATTACGTACTATATTATTTTTTACTTTATTTATATAATTTTTATAACATATTTTGTTAAGTTCAGTAAATTGTCGACGCAATTTAGAATATTTTGAATAGTCAGCAACTAAACCAATTTTTTTAGAAAGTTTGAAAGCGCGAGACTTTCTATTTTTAATTTACATAATTCTTTCGAAAACTATAAATTAGAACTCATTTTTTGAGTAACAACACACTTCGGAACATATTTTTCAAACAAGTTTAAAATAGTTTCATTAAAGTGGGAAGCACTAAATTCAATATTGCCATTGTAATCTGGCCAAGTTACTTTAGAAAGTTCGTAATTAATCGTCTTAAAATTAGCTTTCGCAAGGTTGAACCGAAGACAAAGGTCATATGTATTATTATGAACAAAGTTGGCTCTGATTTCGATGTCAATTTTCAAAGCAGGATGACACGAGTCCTCTGGTCGAACCAAAGGATCACATCGGACAACGCAGAACATTGAAACGTTATCAACATAAACTAGATCTAAGAACTTACCAAACTCGTTTGATATTAAATTAATTTGGATAAGACCCAACCCCGACATTTCATCTAAGAACTCGTTAAAACATAAGCGAGTACTAATAGGAATGGTGTGATCATCAATAGATTTCCATGATACGCACGGTAAATTGAAACCCCAAAAACAACCATGGAATCAGTATTATTAGTCATTGAGAAAACATTATTTATTAATGAAGCATGGTGCATATAAACAGATATATCCGAGTGAGGCGGTATATAAGATAAAGTTAAGTAGATATGGCCACTATTAGCGCAAATACGAATGCACTTCAATTCTATGAAGTCTGCATGCGGAACATCGACTTCTTCAGATGGAATTGAAGAATGAACAGCAAACAAGACACCACCTCCCTTTCTGTTCAGCCGGTCATATCTAAAGATTTCGGATTCGCTGTTGAGTATTTCATTATCAAAAATGCGAGGCTTTAGATTTTCAATGATTTTAAAGTTACAATGAATGCTGTTTAAATACAAATCAGTAAGTTTTGTAATAAGACTAATCTAACATTTTGATTATAAATAATCAGCGAATTATTTTTAAATCGTTTTTTGTATTCACGGAATTTCCTGGCATTTTACTGGTAACTACAGGAGGCTTATCATGTTTGTGCTCGAATTCGCGCGCAAAGACTCCAGATGGCCAGAACGGTGATCTTAAACGACGAAATATCGCGGTTGTACTTCAAATTAAATTTACGGACGTCTGTATCTGCTGTTTTTAATTTCGACGAGATGCAACTTTTCATATCATCAACTGAGGTATCCGCAGCGAATCTCGAGACAAAAATTGCCTTTTTCCGCGGTATAACAACTAAGTTTTTATTAGCTGAMTTGTAGGTATTTGGAGGCGGATCTTTAGATGTTTTCCGTTTACCGTGTTCAGTAGGGGTTTTCTCGGAATCTTCTCTCCTTGAGGACAAGGGGATGAAGGAATAATGAGGTCAATAGTGGGTGGGGGTATTCCTTTTAAGGAAGATACAGTGGTATCTTCATCAGGCCTTTAGATGAAGTTTTTGGATTATCTTCCTAAATATTTACGCATTGAAACGATTGAAACAGCGTCTCATAACGCCTATATTTTTCAGYAAGGGTTTCAGGCTCACGACCAATCTCCTTGAAACCATTGCGCGCCTGCTTAAAAACCTCAAACAATTTAATTTCAGATGGTCTCAATTTAAGCAAGACCAGCGCAATCCCTTAATGTCAAGAATAGAATCCAAGATGCTACCTGTCAGTCCAGCACATTTAAGATGGCCAGCAGGCAAGCTTATCTTAAAAGATCAATTAATCCAAATATTTTCACAATAGAGTTGTAACGTGGCTTTTACCACCTTACAATAATTTACGCCAACACTGTACATCATCTATTAGTCATCTGCACTTCTGCTTTCCACCATTGACCAAAGCTTCACACATAGTGCTTTCCACTTTCCACTGCCACGGCACACATAGTGCTTTCCACCATACTAAACTTCATCTCACTGTACCGACTAAAGCTGCGCCGTACTGCTATATAAGCAAGCACTTCGCACCGAGTGCGGTCATTTCTTACAGCAGCCAGCCAGCGGTCGGACAGCAGCAAGCAACAACAGGCAGGGGTAAGTGGTGTAGGTAGTTGAGCACGCAGTAGAAGTTGGGTAGTTTGCTGATATTCGCAGGCATTGCGTTGAAAAGGTATCACACTTCGGTGTGATATCAGTGCTCGCAATGCCTCCGCTTCACACAGTAAAAGTAGGTATTTCGCAGGCATTGCGTTGAAAAGGTATTACACTTCAGTGTGATACCAGTGCTCACAATGCCTCCTCCGTATCACGTAATTGATGTCTTCGTAGTGCGCGCCCGTAGTCTTCGTTGCGCTACGATACAACGACATCACAGCTGCGATGCCTCGAACAGCGTCACGAGCGCAGCCCGCACACTAGTGCACCGACACTATTCCTGCGCTGCCTGGAAAAGCGTCAGTACCCCTGCTTGCACTCGATGATGCACCGTTACCTGACTAACGCGATAAACAGGCGACTCGCAGGTAAGACCAGAGAAAAGACACTGTGCTAAAGACAGTTGCTAACCGTAGGTCAACGTGTCCGGTTGACAT
>NW_017535719.1:359544-364338 GCF_001853355.1 Bactrocera latifrons | reverse complement strand
CGTAGTTTGTCGCGTAGTGAGCAAATTACCGCAGTAAATAAACAGCCACCTATCAACACTTTAAAACATGCACTGATTACAGCGAGTGATTGTGACCAAGTGGAACACAACTTTGAGCGAAGATACTGAGCGTAACAAGTGGTGCAGTAACATAGAACATAGAAGTTTTTTCAATTAAAAAATTGTGTGAGCAAAATGTTCATAGCGCGCCTTCTCTAGGGTTATAATAGCAGTTTTTGGGAAATATTCAATAAAATTTAATTAGTAAATGCAAATATTTCCTACTTATGAAAATTTAAACATGTGCGCTATTTTTTAGCACTTGTACTTTTACAAATGGTGTTAAAGGTAGGAATTAAATATTTTAAATACAAATGAAATATATATTTGAAATAATCAGTAAATATATGTATATCTAATATTTAAGATTTCCATATCACAATGTTGGTTACCGTACTCCACCGAAACGGCTTCACCGATTTTTACCAAATTTTGTATGCGAATTTAGTTCAGAATTAAGACTACTATCTCTTTTCCAAATTGGGCAATTCTAAAAATTGAATTTTTTYTGCATAATTTTTTTTTTCATGGACCTTGAGGACACCACAATCCCAYTTCATATCAATCATTGTTGAGTATTGCTGTTTCGGTTACTGAACAGCAATGAAGCGCTTTGTAGGGTATTTACTTTTCAATTCATGAACCTGTTGTGGATCTCGGAGTTCATTCGGAAAAGGCAAAAGTATGTATTTCGACCCAGAGAATACAGTACAGCCAACGGAGACACCGCCAACAACAAAATTGACATTGACGAATATTTTCTCGACTTGCGTCAGTGATCCGTTTGCGAGAAAATTGCTCCTTTCGGAAATGACTTGATATTATATATGGGATATATCGTCGAAGAAATAGTTACGCAGAAAGCAAGACAAACCAGTAATTGGACATTCAGGTGTATTCTCAACTAATGCATTAGGATCAATTTACACAATCCACCCGAAAAACGATGATTGGTTCTACCTTCGGTTGCTATTGATTAATGTACGCGGTTCAACTTCATTTGAGTCATTGCCTACTGTGAATGGTGCCAGCAATTACATTAGCGATAGCTACTTCGCATGCCACTGAAGTTCGAACACTTTTCGCGATGATCATTTCAACATATCTGTGTCAATTATGGGATACGAAAAAAATTACTTTCGAAGACATTCGCTAAAAATTGGAAATGGGCAAATTCCGATCATATTCACAATGAAGCTGAAGCCGTGAATTATCCAGTGGAGTTTTTGTAAATTCTCTGGAGAGGCTTGGTATGCCGCCGCGTCGCTTGCGTCTCAAATTTGGATCTGTCATTATTATGTTTCGTAATCTTCATGCGCCCAAAACCCAACTGATTGTGATGCAGCTATCGAATACAAGGGGCGGAATGCTTGAATCTATGAATTCCTTTGAGTTCCAACGATTTGCCAGTAGTAATTACGTAAATATGTGAAATGACTTTTTTTCATATTTCTCAATAGTTATAACTCTATTGTGTATATATATATACTACATATATTTTTATATACTACACACGAGCGTATACAATCAAACTCAAGTAAAATTTCTCATAATTTGAGAAAACTTAGTCTACAAATTGCTGCCTTTCACTGAGAGACCATCTTTTTGATGCTGGCCATAGAAAATGCACCAAGAATAACGATTTAAGGGCATGCATCTGGAATGTCCGGTATCTTAATTGGGAAGGAGCCGCTAACCATCTGGTTGATATCATTGTTAGAGTGAAGGTTGACATCACCGTCGTCCAAGAAGTGCGAAGGACGGGACAAGGACAAGACAAGTAGGTCTTTGTGGCATTTACTACAGTGCCCATATAAAGGAGCGCAAATTCGGCGTGTGAACGTGATGTGATGAACGTATACAATCCGCATCAAACCGAAGTTCTTCAACTTATTTCTGATTTGCGCCCACGCCCCCATGGGAGAGAAAGACGATGTAAATAAAGATGCCTTCAATRAGCGCACCTGTGAGAGCTACCCTCGCCACGATGTCAAGTGCCTGGAGACTTTAACGCCAGGATGGACAAAGAAAGCATATTTAGATCAACGGTATTGTATTATATGTATTGTGTATTGCGGAGTCTGTATTTGGTATCCCCGCTAAACTAAGAAGGATGTGTAAACTGACTTTGAGCAATATCAAAAGCTCCGTTTGGATCGGGAGGAACCTCTCCGAGCCGTTCGATGCCAAACAAGGAGACTCCCTATCGTGCGACTTCTATTCCTGGAGAAAATAATTCAAGCTGAAGAACTAAATAAAGAAGTTACCATATTCTATAAGAGTGTACAGCAACTGGCATACATTGATAATATTGATATCATTTGCCTCAATAACCGCGCTGTTAATTCTGCTTTTTCCAGATTGATAAGAAAACAAAGCAAATGGGTCTGGCAGTGAACGGAAGGTATACAAAACAATTTTTTGTCGTCGCACTCGGAACTAGATTCCCACATCATAACTTCGAATTTGTAGAAAATTTCGTCTATCTTGGAGCCAGTGTTAACACCAACAATAATGTCAGGCTCGAAATCCAATGCAGAGTATTTATTGCCAACAGTTGCTTCTTCGGACAGAGTAGGGAATTAAACAACATCTGATGAGTTGACGTTACGAGTTTTCGAGAGAAAGGTTCTGCGGAATGAACTGTATGCGATATACGATGACATTGGCCTGGTTCAGTGAGTTAAGAGACAGCTGCTATGCTGGCTAGGTCATGTCCGATTGGACGAAAACACTCCAGCTCTGTAGTATTCGATGCAGTACCAGGGGAAAGCTGAGGAAGACGATGAACGCCACTCCGTTGGAAAGACCAGGCGGAGAGGGATCTGGCTTCGTTCGGAATCTCCAATTAGCGCCACATAGCAAAAAGGAGAAACGACTGGCGCGAGTTAACAAGACGGCTATAACCGCGTTAACTGTGTCTACGCCAGTAAAGAAAAAGAGAGAAAAAGTGTTCACATTTGTCTAAACTCGAATATTTCCTTAAATTTCATTGATGTATTATCTTTTTACCAGTTTTATATTATACATTTTGTTAGTTATTTCAAGAAAGTCACTTATATCCTAGGGCACAAATTGGAAACTTTGACCTCCAGCTTTTTTATAAAATTTAAATTAAAAAATTATTAGTTTTTCAAGCGATTCTGTTTTATATTTTGCTTCTGGTTTTACATGGTGAATAAGCCCATAACTATTAGTTTAGGTTAACATTTCCTTTATAACCAAAAGACAAAACTTCAATAATAAATAATTTCAAATATAAAAAATTACACTGCGTCATCTGACAATAAGTCTTTGTATAAGATCAATAAGTGCAATAAGGATGTATGATCAGGATAAGGAGGAGTGGTGAAGACTGTTAGATTGATCGATGTCACTAGTTTTGAACATTTAAAAAAATAGGATTCGACTGGTTTTTGAACCAGTTTTGACTGGCAAAGTAAATGAACAGTTATACGGCTTTTTACTTTCACTTTTTTCACAACTTTCAGAAAACTGACATACTGGGAACCAAAAAACGAAAGGAACGAAAAAACTTATGAGATTATATTAGTGGTCATAATTGTTTAGATATAAAGCATATTTTAAGCGTTTAATAATTGTGACTAAACGCTGTATTCTACTAATTAGATAACTAAGCAATAATTTTTAATGCACTTAAAAGTGACATTTTCAGCCTCTGATAATGGACAATATTCAATTAATTTCACAACAAACGTGAAGAATTACTTCAAATCCAATAGAATATATATAGATTATGAATTATATGAAATTACTAGCCGACTCGGCAAACATTGTTCTCTAGGGTGGGTCGATTCCGGACTTTTTTCGATTCGGGATTTCTAATAGTGTGGAAAAATTGCCTTAGTACTTCCTGATTCAAATGCAACTTTTTGTTTTGAGATCGGATTGCATCTTCAACCCCAACTCCGACCTTGAAATTTCGGAAGTTCGCCTAAAATAGTGAAATTTTCTACCTAGCGCCTTAAATACGCATCTCATGGCAAAATGTATAAAATAAAAATTATTTGTCATGTCATTTGCTACCGAAATGGTGTGATCATGGCCGTAGGACGAACCGTTCCCGAGATACGAGCGAAAATGCGGCGCGCCATAGCGCAAGGTGAAAATCGGCTTGCGGCCACACTTCTTGACGTTGATTTCGCCGAGTTCTATCACTTACATTCATTTCCCTGCGCCATACGACTCGTTCGGACTGGTCTCCACATAAATATTTTTTCATCGAGTTCCTTCACACTTGACGTTGATTTCGCCGAGTGCTATCACTCACATTCATTCACCTACGCCAAAGGACACGTTCGGATAGGTCTCCACACAAATATTTGTTTATCGAGTTCCTTCACTCTTGTCGGTTATTTCGCCGAGTTCTATCACTTACATTCATTTCCCTGCGCYATACGACACGTTCGGACTGGTCTCCACATAAATATTTTTTCATCGAGTTCCTTCACTCTTGTCGTTGATTCCGCCGAGTGCTATCACTTATATGCTCTCAACAGAACACAGAACTCAAAATTTAAATTTAGACAGAAATGTCTTGTGTTTGGCACATATCCGTACAATCTCTCTGAGTCCCAATTACCTACTTACCAGGATGTTCTTTTGTGTTATCATGACCCTAGGAGTAAAGAGGTTACAGAAATAGCTGCAAAAAAGGTTGAAAATACTTTCACAAAGTCATCTATTCCGATAGTTTCACACACCAGAGTTGTA
>NW_017535719.1:347128-356989 GCF_001853355.1 Bactrocera latifrons | reverse complement strand
AATAAATTTGATACAGATTCAGACTAAAACCAGCCTGACATATGGTTGGTTGGGTTGGGCTTGGGAGGAACCCGAAGAGCAGCCATCTCCACGCGGTGGGTTCTTTGTGACCAATACAGGTTAGCTGAGAGCTGCAACAATTTTCTCCTTGCGCTGTGGCGCGCCGCATTTTCGCTCGTATCTCGGGAACGGTTCGTCCTACGGCCATGATCACGTATACCATTTCGGTAGCAAATGACGTGACAAATAACTTTTGTTTTATGCATTTTGCCATGCGTATTTCAGGCGCTAGCTAGACAATTTCACGATTTTAGGCGAACTTCCGAAATTTCAAGACCGGAGTTGGGGTTGAAGATACAATCCGATCTCTAAACAAAAAGTTGCATTTGAATCAGGAAGTACTAAGGCAACTTTTCCGCACTATTAAAAATCCCGAATCGAAAAAAGTGCGGAATCGACCCACCCTATTGTTCTCCCATATATTTTATTTCTAGGAATCATTTTATCTACTATATAAAAATAAGTCTATTACTCCAGAACGCACGAACTGATATCCACGGTTTTGCATTCGTTGGAAAGGTCTCGGACTAAGTGAAGCTTATAGCAAATAAAAGGAAAAATTGTAGCAGATGAGTGGGAAAATCTTTTTATACAAACAGCGCCATCTCTGATACATAGCATGTACTACAAACAAATATTTTAAGTAGACGGCGCCGGTGCGTGGTACATTGTTTTATAGCTAATCATTGTTTTCTGCTCAGTAAATTTCATATGACAAACCGGTATTATGTTCACTATGAAACAAAAATTAAAAAAAAATAAGTTATTCGTTTCCTAACATTTCAATTGGAAACCATCAAATCACGTGTATTGTTCAAATTTTTATTAAATTTCAACAGCAAGTATTTGTCTTTAAGGTGGTAAGTTGAACTGTGTAAATTATGTGGATCGTTTATTTGAGGTTAAATTCACCACTCTGTCCATAGTCCAAAATGTCTAAAGAACACGAAGATCATTGGCATTATTCAATCCCTTGGCCAATGATATACATATATGCTGATATTGCAATGCGCTCAAGTTCAAAAGAGAAACGGCTGGATTGTGCTGCGCAAGTGGAAAAGTCAAACTGAATCCATTACTTACACCACCATAGCCACTGAAACCATTGCTCGATGGAAGTGCTCCCGATTCCAGCCATTTTCTTCAACACATCCTTAAATACCATAACTGCTTTCGCATGACTTCCTTTGGAGCTAATATCATTCGAGAAGGCGGCTTCATGCCGACTTGCAAGGTAAAAAAGGCTACACACATAACCAATCACTCACACCAACAAACACAATAAATTGCAACACTTAGCAATATATGTATCACACGATCAGAAGTTACACCGAATTCTTCAACAACTGATTGTTTGCAATGACAGATACAAGGACAAACATATCATTTGCATGGTTCAATGGTGCCAACACAATAGTTCTAGAGACGAAGTATCTAACAGTTGCCAACATTTTTTCACGCTAATAATGCTGTGGTTAATATGTTCAAAACAGCATTGGAAGGAATGCCTTCGGATACGCACAAATTTGTCATAAGAGCGGATTGTACCCCAACAAATGAACATGTGCGAAGATTCAATGCACCCATCGTTGCTGCAATTATTGTTGGCGATCCAACTAAATCSCGAGACATTGGGATTCTGCGAGGAAGCAATATCATGCATCGTGTAAACGAGAGATATCGTTTGTATTTATATCCCAATTTGGTTGCTGAATTAATACCTTCAAATGAAGTGGATGATATCATATTAGCTGAAATTCCCCATCTACAAGACATTGTGACGACATAGATGGTGCATGGACCATGCGGTGCATTAAATCCATTATCGCGTTGCATGGCTGATGGAAGGTGCACAAAACGATATCCGCGATCGTTAGTTATTGAAACAGTCACAGGGAACGATCGATATCCAGTTTATCGTCAGCGGTCAAAAGAAGATAATGGTTGACCTATCAAAATTAAAGTTCAAAATCAAAAGATTGAGATCGGAAATGAATTCATTCAATCAATATTGCCCGTTGCTATCACGAATTTTCGAAATGCATGCAAACGTTGAGAGTTGTCATTCGGCCAAATCAATCAAATATTTATGCAAATATGTCACAAAAGGCAGCGACATGGCTGTGTTTGGTATTGCGTCGGAAAATGCGATTGACAAAATCAGCAACTTCCAAATGTGCAGATACGTTAGTACTAATGAAGCACTGTGGCGATTATTGTCATTTCAAGTTTATGGAGGATGTCCCACAGTTGTACATTTAGCAGTGGATTTGGAAAATGGCCAAAGAGTTTACTTCACTGAGAAAAATGCGGCATTCAGCAACATTGACTAGCTTCTGTGCAATGTGTGAAGCAGATTCATTCGCAGCGACGCTGATGTACGGTGAAATGCCCAAGTATTACACTTGGAATATATCAACAAAGAAACTCCAACGTCGCAAACAAGGAACCCCAGTTCCAGATTGGCCACAGGTGTTTTCCACTGATGCACTAGGTCGCATGTATGCTGTTCATCCTAGAAATTATGAATGTTTTTATTTGTGATTGCTGTTAGTAAATGTACGTGGACCAAAATCATTTGAGTATTTGAAAACTGTAAATGGCCACCAATGCCAAACATATCGAGAAGCATGTCAACTATTGGGTTTGCTGGAGAACGATTTTCACTGGGATTTAACAATTGCGGATTCAGTAGTTTCATCAAATTCGTACCAAATACGAACGCTGTGCGCAATTATCAGCACCACATATTTTTACTATTACAAACAAGTTACCGATTGAAGCAGGAATGATTGCGCCAAATCCATCGATGCACGATGCATTCAACCAAGAATTAAATCGAGAGCTGCAACACAATGTTGATACATTGCAGAAATTCGTTCGAAATAATATGGCGTTTGCTGAATGAACAGCAAAATTATGTATACGAACATTAATGCAAGCTGTGGACAATAATACCGGTGGTATGTTTTTCCTGGACGCACATGGAGGAACAGGGAAAACATTTTCTCTTCTATTTGGCGGTCATACTGCACATTTTGCGCTTAAGTTGCTACTCAATTTAAACACAATTGATACTGCAACAAGCAATATTTCCCGATCCAGTACAATGGGAAAATTGTTGATCCAATGCAAGCTCAAAGTTCGGCATGAGTGCACAATGGCACACATGAAATCACTTGGAGCACTTAATTTCAAATGAAGGACCTTCGGCGAAATAATTTAATATAATAATAATCGAAACATCTTTGGCGGCTCGATGATATTGTTGGCAGGCGATTTCAGGCAGACGTTGTCAGTAATTCCCCATGGAACGTCTGCAGATGAATTGAACGCTTTTCTGAGGGCATCACCTTTATGGATAAACGTAAAAATATCGTCGCTAACTACTAAAAAGTCCCAGTTGATGCGACATCTGGATTAATTACTCTTACCAACGACTTTTGCCGATTTGTAGACTCTCAATTGTTCTTATTGAAAATGCTTTCCCAGATATTAGTGAAAATTATCAGAACTATGCTTGGTTAAGTCGACGAACAATTCTTGCCGCAAAGAATAATGTTGAACAAGCACTGAATTTCACAATTCAACCAAAAATTGCTGGCGATTTGGTGACATACAAGTCCATTGATTCCATAACAAATCCCGATGATGTAGTAAATTATCCAACGGAGTTTTTGAACTCTCTGCAGTTACCAGGATTTCCACCACATAACTTGCAACTCAAAGTTGGTACAGTTATTATGATATTGTAATTTGAATCCATCTGGACGTTGTAACGGTACTCGACTTTCGGTAAGAAGACTTATGCCGAATTTTATTGAGGCAACCATTATTAACGGGAAGTACGCAGGTGAAAATGCATGTATTCCTTGAATACCAATGATTCCGACTGATCTTCCGTTTGGCTTCAAACGATTGCAATTTCCAGTTCGCCTTGCGTTTGCAATGACAATTAACAAGTCGCAAGGCCAATCGCTTAGTGTTTGCGGGATAAATTTAGAAAATCGTTGTTTTTCACATTGGCAGTTATACGTTGCGTGTTCACGAGTTGGGAAACCATCCGCTCTGTTTGTGTTAACGTCAGACCAAAAAACAAAAAATATGGTTTACCAAAGAGTACTTCAATGAAACGGATAATTTGCGGACACGTAAAACGCTTCGACTCGATATTAACTTTCATTTACTTACAGAAGTTCAATAAACAACACTTAACATTAGTTCGCCGGGTTTGCCAGTTAGCTCCATAAAAATAACTATCTGCTACATACTTACATTGACCAAGTATTCTCTGGGTAGCCTAAGAACATTTCTTTGAAGGCGAGCTAATGTGAGAAGGCGAAATATCCCCTACATAGAGATGTGCCCTGGGTTTGGGACCCGCCACGTAATAAGCACCCCCAGCGAATAGTTATAACCAGCCTCGGATGAAAGGCCCCCCTTTTATGACGACCATGGAAAAGGAAATAAGGACTACGAATTGAAGGCATGCACTTGGAATGTCCAGTCCCTTAATTGGGAAGGTGCCGCTGCCAAGCTGGTTGATGTCCTCGTGAAAATAAAGGCTGACATCACCGCCGTCCAAGAAATGCGATGGACGGGACAAGGACAGAGACGAGTAGGTCTTTGTGGCATTTACTACAGTGGCCATATAAAGGAGTGCAAGTTTGGTATGGTATTCGTGGTGGGGAGGGACTGGGTCGACGAGTACTATCATTCACTCCGGTGAATGAACGTCTAGCCGCAATCCGCATCAAAGCGAGGTTCTTCAACATATTGCTGATTTGCGCCCACGCCTCGACGAAAGAGAAGGGACAATGTGACCAAAGATGCCTTTTATGAGTGCTTGGAGCGCAAAATTCTCCAAAAAAAGGTGGCGCCTAATAGAAGGTTTCAAGATCGGAGCATACTCTTGTAGAACCCCCAAAGGTGATCTAGTGACCGATGCCCAGAGAATAGTAAATAGTAATGGAATGAAAGTACAACGCCAGGAGAAGGCGAACCCGATTTCCAAACGATGACGATGTAGCAGACGTTCCACTTCCCGAACAGGAAGAAGTTCGAATAGCAATTACTCGGCCGAAGAACAACAAAGCGGCGGATGATGGATTGCCGGCCGAGATATTTAAATATGGTGGCCCAGAACTGATAAAGAGTATGCATCAGCTTCTTTGTAAAATATAGTCGGATGAAAATACGCCGAATGATTGGAATTTAAGTGTTCTCTGCCCAATCCACAAACAGGGAGACACCACTATCTCTACCAACTGCCGTGGGATAACACTCCTCAACATCACGTATTAGGTACTATCGAACGCGTTGTGTGAAAGATTAAAGCCCACCGTCAACAAACTGATTGGACATTATCAGTGAGGCTTCCGACCTGGCAAATCAACAACCGACCAGATATTCACCATGCGCCAAATCGTGGAAAGGATCCGTTAAAGGAGAATAGGTGTGTGTCGATTCTTCACCGATTTCAAAGCTGCTTTCAGCGACACGAAATGGATCTGCTTTTATGTCACGAAGGTCTTTCATATGACTTCTTCAACCTACTTCTGGAGAAAATAATTCGAGCTGCAGAACTAAACTATAAAAGTGTACAGCTGCTGGCGTATGCCGATGATATTGATATCATTGGCCTCAACACCCGCGCCGTTAGTTCTGTTTTCCGCAGAATGGATAAGGCAGCGAAGCAAATGGATCTGGTGATGAACGGTGGCAAGACGAAATATATTCTGTCATCAAACAAACAGTCGTCGCACCCGCGACTAGGCACCCACGATGCTGTTGGCAGCCATTATTTCGAAGTTGTAAATAATTTCGTCTATCTTGGAGCCAGGATCCACAACATCTCTTGCCAACAGGTGCTTCCTCGGACTAAGTAGGCAATTGAGAAGTCCAGTCCTCTCTCGACAACCAAAACCCAACTCTATAAGTCMCTCAGTATTCACGTCCGTCCTTGCTATATGGTGCAGAGGCTTGGCCGATGAGAATATCTGATGAGTTGACGTTACGAGTTTTCGAGAGAAAGGTTCTGCGGAAGATTTATGATCACTTGCACGTTGGCAACAGCGAATATTGCATTCAATGGAACGATGTTGAGATATATGACGACATTGATATAGTAATGCGAATTAAAATGGACGAAAATACTCCAGCTCTGAAAGTATTCGACGCTGTATCCGCGGGGGGAGCAGAGGAAGAGGAAGACCCCCACTCCTTTGGAACGACCAGGTGGAGAAGAACCTGGTTTCGCTTGGAATGTCCGATTGGCGCCACATAGCGAAAAGAATAAACGACTGGCACTGGTGTTAACTCGGCTATAATCAAGAAGATTCTTATTTATCTTGGTCGAATGAGATTTTTATTCTTTTTTTTTTTTTGTTGATTGGAAGGCGCCTTTCAGGATATTGTTTAGAGGTTTTGTAATTTTAGCATAGTCGCGAACAAAACATCCATAGTATCTTGTCATTCTTAAAAAGGACCGAACACCCCTTAGAATTATTTGTTGCGGAAAGTTTGGGATTGCTTCTGTTTTTTTGTGGACAAGTTTTTATCCCCCTATTTGATACCTGAAAACTAAGGTATTCGGATCTATTTTGAAAAATTTCGACTTTCCAAAGAAAATTTCATGTTTGCTTTCACCAAGCTCTTTAAAACGCCTTCCACATGCGCTAGATTTTCATCTTGGTTTTCGGAGAAAATTATCGCATCCTCAATATAAACAAAGCAATATATGTTAATATGTTCCCTACGGACGTCATCAATTTAACTCTCGAAAGTGCTGGGTGTATTTTTTAGGCCAAGCGGAAGACGGAAGAATGCGTACTTGCCGTAGTAGACGGAGAATGCGATTTTTTCGCGATACTGATCATTCAGCTCAATTTGGTGAAAACTACACTTTAGGTCCAACAGTTGGGCTTTGCCCAAGTTTGATAATATAACACCCACATTTGGAATGGGCCCTATTGGGTTTTTCGATTAGTTTACGAAAGTCAATTACAATATTTCCTTTTTTACACCATCTTCATTGAAGCCCTTTTTGTCTACTACACAAATGGGATTATTATAAGGCGACCGCGAAGGTCGTATAATACCATTTAGCAGGAGATCTCAAATATATATTTTTACAAAATCAGCTACGCCTAATGGAGATGGGAAGAACTTTTCATATGTTGGTTCGTTATCGCCTGTGCCGATTGTAAAATAGTCTTTTTAATTAGTGAAGATAGTTTCTTCTCGACCTCGTTGTAGAATTGTAGACGCCTTGCCACGCACGACACACATATGCGTTCGATCGGTATGTGTGCGATTGTGGTTTACTCGTGTATGGGCTTGTGCGCATACCGATCCATGATCGCGAAAATGTTTGATTTTTTACGATCGATGTGCCACAAGTATGGCGCTGACTGCACACAAATTCTCATTTTTCTCGTGTCGCCGAATAGGAAAGATCACGAGCGAACAATTTTCCGCTTGCTTGTCGCACATATTCACTGTACGAAGAACGAAAGCATTTCTATGTCGTGTTTGATGAAACGATTTCATACAGATTTAAAGCTGTTATGGCCACTGGATGCGACTTCATGTATACTGTCAAGCCGACTTACTGGCCTTCCGGCACAAGGAAATTACCTGACTTTATCGACTTTTTCATCACTCGACATGTATCCAAGACCTTCATTACTATTAAAAATTAATTGGAATTAAATTCGGAAATCTCGCCAGTATATTTCATAATAAATGGCCATCTAAAATAAATCGACATACTACTCTATCCTTCTAATAAACATACGGGTTGGGAGTATTTCAAAGTTTTCCTCGACAAAAATATTTATTTTGAAATATGCTCGAAGTTGAAGTTCATACATTTACGAATGCTCCTGAATTGCTTTCGCTTGGAAAAGTACTCTTGTTCCCATACAAAAAAACTTGTATATTAAATATCCATCCGACATTTTAGATCTCATAAAGAAAAATAGAAAACTACGTACAAAATTGCAAATCAAGCGATTTCCAAAATAAAAGACACAACTGAACATTTTCTCCTCAGCACTTAAATAAAGTTATTTACAAATCGAAATATTTCTAATTACATTTAGAACTTAACGCCAAGCAAACATACGAATTATTCCCCTTGTAAAGCTGTAAAAAATGCTGGGAAACCAATATTGTCAAATGCACCCCTCAGAAAGTCAAACGGATCCTGGGCCAAAAGCGATGAAGAAATCGCGGAAGTTTTTTCAAAGAAACTGAAAATCGGCGAAATAACCCCAACTCCGGCCTTGAAATTTCGGAAATTCGCCTAAAATCTTGAAATTGTCTACCTAGCGCCTGAAATACGTATCTCATGGCAAAATGTATAAAATAAAAGTTATTTGTCACCTCATTTGCTACCGAAATGGTATATGTGATCATGGCCGTAGGACGAACCGTTCCCGAAAATCGGCTTGCGGCCACACTTCTTGACGTTGATTTCGCCGAGTGCTATCACTCACATTCATTCACCTACGCCAAAGGACACGTTCGGATAGGTCTCCACACAAACATTTTTTTATCGAGTTCCTTCACTCTTGTCGGTTATTTCGCCGAGTTCTATCACTTACATTCATTTCCCTGCGCTATACGACACGTTCGGACTGGTCTCCACATAAATATTTTTTCATCGAGTTCCTTCACTCTTGTCGTTGATTCCGCCGAGTGCTATCACTTATATTCTGTCAACAGAACACAGAACTCAAAATGTCTGTATCTAAAGTTAACTTTAGACAGAAATGTCCTGTGTTTGGCATATATCCGTACAATCTCTCTGAGTCCCAGTTACCTACTTACCAGGATGTTCTTTTGTGTTATCAGTCTGAAAGATTTCGTATAGGGTGACTCCGAGGCGACAACTATGAACCTAGGAGTAAAGAGGTTACAGAAATAGTTGCAAAAAATGTTGAAAATATTTTCAAAAAGTCATTTATTCCGATAGTTTCACACACCAGAGTTGTACAAATGCTCACCACATACCATAAGAAATTTCTGACTCTTAAACAAATGTTTTTAAGGGACCCAATAATAGGTTTGAGCTCTAAAAGAGACGACTTTGTCTCTTCCGCCGGAAAATTATTTGACATCGCTGCTTGTAAATGCATTTATTTACACTTGTCCAAAGGAAAGGAAAGTTCCCATCAATGAACATCCATTTCTCTTGGACCGGAGAACCAGAAGAATTGGTCGCATTGGAAGTGTTGATCTACCTGGAACAAAAAAGATTATAAAGAAAAATGGACGTAAAGAAAAACATTCAAAACGTCATTCAACATCAACACATCTCAAAAGAAAAGTATCAGCTAGAACACGTGACCATTCAGATCAGACAAACTCTCATACAGACGACAACAATTTAGGTGCGTCGACAACAATTTAGGTGCGTTGGAAGAATGCCAAAAACGATGCTGATGATGAATTTTCTCTTCCATTCTCTAAAACCAAACAAAACACACTAGTATTAGAACACACTGCTTTAGCTGCCCAAAGATTTGGTGTAAGTGATAGAGCAGCGGCCTTTATTGATTTATCYGCTTTTCTGGATGTCAAAAAAGCAGGTTTGATAACAGAGGATCAAGCTAGCTTTGTCACTGACAAACGCAAGATTAGTCGGGCAAAAAAAAGTGTTGGAGTTAAGCTCCTAAACATAGAAAGTATTGGCTCTATGCATGGGCTGTATTTTGACGGCCGCAAAGACAATACACTTACACAAGTCAGCGAAGGTGAAAAGTACTACC
The DNA here is from genome assembly GCF_001853355.1 of Bactrocera latifrons. Taxonomy (NCBI): domain Eukaryota; kingdom Metazoa; phylum Arthropoda; class Insecta; order Diptera; family Tephritidae; genus Bactrocera; species Bactrocera latifrons. The sequence goes on along the minus strand of NW_017535719.1, from coordinate 347,153 downwards.
GTGACACTGTCAAAGAGGAACATAT
>NW_017535719.1:330895-345818 GCF_001853355.1 Bactrocera latifrons | reverse complement strand
ACAGATTCAGACTAAAACCAGCCTGACATATGGTTGGTTGGGTTGGGCTTGGGAGGAACCCGAAGAGCAGCCATCTCCACGCGTATATTGGCTAGGTGGCATGTTAGCCCTCATGGGTCGGACTGATGAGCAAAGTTCTGCTGCTATGTCTATGGGGAGTCTTCCCGATATAACATGGAATGCATCATCCGACACTGTTGTGAATGCACAGCAAGTCCTCAATGACGCCAATCTATGAACCGAAGCAACTCTTCTCATATATGACCTATGTTTAATAGCAGATATCCTAATTGGCGCCTCGTAGATAATGATGCAGCTACTGACACTTGTCAGCAGCTTACTGACTAGTTGTCTGGGGCCTCGCATATTAAGAATTATTCATACTATTGCCGACACGGACCTCGCCGCTTTGGTGTGTGTGGCCATTAAGTGCTGTTTAAACGAGAGTGTTCCCACCTTTTTCGATTACTTATCCAAACAAGCTCCGTTTTGTGAGCAGCTAGTTGTAAGCCAGCAGTCTCGAGCCAACTTTTAATATTGCTGATGCTTTCACTGTACTTGTCCCTGCCTCGTCCGCAATGTCGTCTGTATAACCTACTATGTTTACCGCATCTGGCATCTGGACTTTCAGAAAGCCATTGTACATCACGTTCCAGAGTACAAGGCTGAGAACTGATCCTTGCTTAACACCGCCTGTAACTTTATACGTTTCAGGTCCACATTCTGTTTCGTATACTAATACTCCGTTTTCAAAGTAGCTTCAAACAATTCGGATAAGGAGTCCGGAACCTTTAACTTTGTCAGAGCTCTAATGATTAGAGTCCAGTTCGCAGAGTTGAAGGCGGTTTTGATATCCAGGATAATCATAACACTGTGCTTCGTCCTTTCCTGAAACCGAATTTCATTGGATTCAACCCAGCGTCTCCTTCCGTATATTTCACGAGTCGCTTGCAGATAATTGTCCCAAAACCTTTTCTTTCCGTATCAAGCAAAGATAAGAGCCGATATGATGAGGGTTATTCTGGAGGTTTATCACCTTTGAGGAGAAGGACGATTCGTTTACGCTTCCAACATTTGGGGAAGATCCCTTCCTTTAAGCAGCTTGTGTATGCGTTTTGGAAAAATGTTGGCTTTCTTTAGATGATACGCTTAGTTACAAAATTGGGTAGCCCATCCAGGCCGGGTGCTTTGCCTATCTTGATTCTTTTCACCGCATGTTGTATCTCTTCGTGGGACACTTCAGTGATTTCGTCCAGGTTACTTTGAAGAATTGACACTTGCATAGGTTCGCATCTTGGAAATAAACTATAGACTATCTTACGTAGTATTGAGGGAGATATAGGTGGGCTTGTTGATCTACCTATTTTCTGCATTACGATTCGGTAAGCTTTTCCCCAAGGAAATTATCTACCTCTGAGATAAGTTGGTAAAAGGCGTTTCTTTTGCATTTGGCTATGGCCTTATGGAGCTCTTTCCTTTTTTTTGGAAGTTTATTAGGGGTTCCGCGAAATCCTCTCTTCCTCTAGCAAGTTGTTGTCTACGTTGGAACTTGAGACATTCAGCTCTCAGTTTGCGATTTCTTCAGACCACCAGTATAGTGGGGCTTTGTTGCCTCCGTCTTTTCTTCGTCGCATCGGCTACCGATGATTTTGCAAGTGATGGTAGTAGGGCTGTGCCCCTCGATCATACTCTCCCACTCAACCGCCCATGCATTAAAGTCGCCTTCAATGACTAGCGGTGTCTTTCCTCTTGCGCGCGAAGTGAGCCTAAAGAGCATATTCAGAAATTCTATAAGGGATATGCTAGGAGCGGCGTAGCAACTGTATGCCCTTTATCTTTGCGTACGCGAAAACTTTTTCTTTAATGGTTTGCGTATTTTCAAAATGAATATTGTTAAAGGTCCATATCGCAGATTTAGAGTCCTTGTCTTCGTTCCAGTTATCGTAATTTTTTGGGGTCATATTCGGTTCACTAAGTAATAGTACGTCTGTGTTAAGTCAAAGGCAGTTTTTGTCAGCAGTGCTTGGGCTGTCGAACAGCGGTTTAGATTTAAGCTCACCTCATCATTGGGGTTTTCCAAAGGACTTTTTATAGGCTTTGCAGCTAAAACTACCAGTCGGGTTCCTTACTGCATCCTTTTGTGGCATGACCCTTTTCTCCACATCTATCGCAAGAGAAGTGAGATGCTGCTTTTACAGCTGCGCAATACATGGCCAAATTCAAAGCATTTGAAGCATCGGACGGGTCTTGTAATTTCCCCGACTCTACAATTAACCCAACCTATTTTTATTTTATTTGCTTCTAGGAGTTTTTTGATATTGCCAAAGGGACACTAATAATGGCGATTTGCGTTTCATCTTTAAGCCGCCGCACAGATTTTATAGCACTATGTTGTACTTTTTCGTCATCAGGGAATTTTTCGTTAATGGACATACATATTTCCTCGACTGTCGTTGCCTCGTCTAAGTCTCTAATATCAAGCGTAACTTCTTGTCCTAGAACTTTAACTTCTGCCATATCTCTTAGCACTTCTATTACGCGTTCCTTTAGTATTTTAGAGGGCTCCTTCGTTTTTGCTTTAAGTATTAGCAGAAGTTCACCTTTCGTTGTTCTCCTTGCTTTGCTCAAGCTGTCACCGAAGGTCTTGAAGACTGAGGTCTGATTTCATTTTCTTTAGCATTTCTGCGTTAGACATCTCACTGGTCTTCGAAATCTTCTGCTCTTTCGATTTGGGATCTTTGATTCTGTTTTTTTTTAGTTCCGGTTTATTACGCTTCTTTTTCACCAGTTGCCATTCAGGTGCCGGGTCTTCGGGGGGAGGGCTACACTGTCAGGTATTTGAGTTGGTTGCGTTTTACCACAGTCGTTTCGTCTCTTAATTGTTGACGTTTCTTTCTCATTTTCAAGGATCCTCTTCGCTTGCATCGCAATCATAAACCATGGCGAAGTTTGCGACGTGTTTTCCCTCCTTTCACAGGGGTTTGGATTGGTGGCACGATCAGAGACAGCTAGCTCATATAGTAAGGTTATCTGTCCTATGGTGTCCCTCATGGCCTGATGGATAGACCGTCTCTTTTCATTCTCAAGGATAGAAGGCTGGAATATTTCCTCCGGTAATGAGTTTCCGTGCCATAGGAGTTACATTTTGCTGCTTGTCTTGTTCAGCAGCCGCTGATGTGCTGCTTTCGTGGTTGGTATGTAGTGGCGGTGTTCGCATTACATTTGAGCGTCGCCTAAAGGACATGTGCTCGTTTACATTTTCAAATTCGGGTTCAGTGATATTGTTAATATTATTTGTGGTGTTCATTTAATTGAGTCCCCCCTCGAGGCCGCTATCTCTGCTCCCTATGTGCAATCGCTGTAATGGTCCAGTGGTTATCTTTGCAATGCAGGGAGGTCATGCAAAGGTTGACGTAGGTTTTTATGGGTACCTACGTTCAGTTCCTGATCAGCGTTAATCGAGAGCAAGGCTCAACCGAAATTAGAGCGCCAACTCAATGACGGCAAGCATCGAACGTACCTAGATGCCTTGCCGGGGTTTTTAGTGGGGACGGAAGGCAGTCGTAACATTACCCGGCAAGCCATTTCGGCAAGATTTCACTCTGCTTACTAAAATCGCCGAATGCTAGGTCTGTCAGCTTCAATGTATAAAATTTTGAGAACCATTTCCAGTAGATTTTTACCACAGTCTTACTGGGCTTAGAATCTGGTATCCGTTTTGTAAGAGCGATTCCAATTTCCGTATGTTGTTGGATGGTTCGGTCGATCCTGACCTGGAAACAGAGGTTGCCCAGTGAGCCGTTCAATCTGAGTCCAACGCTCCTGGGATTTTTCTTTGTTTGACACGTAGTTTTGGGCGGTGTCGGTTCGCCCCATCACAGAGACTTCATTGGGTCTTATCTCATTGAGCCATCCCGGCGCCCCTAGCCTGTCAGACCTAGCTTAATCAATTGTGAGATTTGCTGTTTTTTGCCTTCAATGACGTTCAAATATTATTTTATAGTTTTGTTACCGTTTGTTTGTCTCACTCTAAACAAAAGAAAACTAAAAAACTGCACAAAAGAAACAAAAGAGTCAGCTGTTTGAGAACGTCATCCGATAAGTGTAAACACGCGGCCGCATAGTGAGTATTTATTTATTTGTTTTACATAAATTTAAATCATAAGTAGTGAATTTTGTTTTTTTGATTGTGTTCGATCTTGTCACAATATAATGTTGATTTGTTTAACATTTTCAGGCAGCTARGTGTTAGTAAAGTTGACATATCACAATTGTGCTATATAGGCACAGCATGTTTTTTTTTTATGTAAACTCACGTTTCTGCTATCTTACATTATTTTTACAGGAAAATACTTTGATTTGAATACGACGTTCAAGCTGCATTAGACCTCTTAGACGACTCAGAATCTCCAGCAAGTGATGAAGACGATAATGAGAATGCAACTGCATCTGCGACTGCATCAGCAATTTCTCAGGTGAAAACACCATTGGAGTAATTCAAGAATTACTTCCCAGACTCGCATTACGACGATGGTATAAAATTTACAAAAATGTACGTTATGAGCACACGTGGGCAGGAAGTCCGATATCAACAAGCCTATTTTAAACGATTTTATGGATGCGCAATGATAATGCGGTGTCTTGGACTTCCGAAAATAAGAATGTACTGGTCACATGAATGCCAAATTCCTACAATTTACAATTCAATGCCACGTGACAAATTTTTGCAAATGCGATCGGACATTCACTTTGCAGATGTTTCTGTGTCAGACCCCTGTAACAAATTATGGCGTGCACAACCTGTGATCGATTTAGTAAGAAACCGTTGCAATAATTTAGCAACTGAAATAACACAGTATTCAATGGATGAACAAGTCAAACAATTCGATCAAAACCAAAACCTACTGGTCTAAAAAATTTGGTATGTGCAACTGCAAGTGGCATGATAGTGGACTTTGAAGTTTTTCAAGGCGCTGTCACTTTTCAAGATTGTGGTTTAGAGCATGGCCCGTCTATTATAATGAGGCTAACAAAACACCTTCCGAAAGGCAGCCATATATATTTTGGTCGCCTTTTCACAACAATACCCCTCATTCAGTCGCCGTATAATGGCAAATCGATTGGACAAAAATTTGAAATTTCCCCAGGACAAGGAAATGAATAGGGGTGATATTATCCAGTTCACGAACGGTGACAATGTAGCCGTTGTCAAATGGCAAAATAGCAAAGGTGTCGTAGTCGTTTCCAGACAGTGCGGCAAAGACCCCATCGGCGAGACAGATAGGTGGAACAAAAACATGAAACGCCCTGTGCAAATCCCAAAATTTATACCAGAACAGACGCTTGAATACTACAGGATAAAAATGAAAACCAGGAAATGGAATGTAAAAGTATTTTTTCATTTTCTTGATCTGGCTGTATTCAACTCATGGATGGAGTCTAAAAGAGATGCCAAATTAGCCGGCCTGCATAAGTCCAATGTTAAGTCCTTTTTAACGTTCAAAATGGAGCTCGGAACAGTACTGGCGGGATATTATCAAGCTCCTGACTATGTTGAACCGTTTAAAGTCGATGAAAATACGTATGAACTACGTATTCCTAAGGCAATGAAGTACCTAACGTTTTTTTCCATTAATGCACTGAATTTTCGGCATGACTTTTTGTTCATTTTTTTTCAATAAAAGAGAAAACCAAATATTATTTTTGTGTCTTATTTCTTGGAGCAAAAAACATTACAGTCATGTTCATCATGTAATTTGTGATCAAAAAATGCAAACATTTCTTTCAGATAGGTGATTTCGGTGGAATTAGGAGGAATCAAAATCATAGGTCTGAAAGGGCTAGGCGAATATTAAGCCTAGAAATTTCTATAACTGCTGGAGTGTTGCCACTACGTTGCTAGTAGCGGGGCGATGCTGTGGCCCTTTTGGACGACGCCTGGTTGGTGCAACAGGGTGCGGACACCATTGATGGGACTCAGGCCGGGTCTTTCCGGCGACATAGCGGGCATCGGATGCGACGCAGCTTGGGCGGATGGCGTTGATGGGGCTGCTCGTGAGCCACTACCAGAGCGGTAGTCGCTGTAGTACGTGCCACGTTGGTTGCCGACCGAACAGTTGGTGTTGGGATAGTAGGCATGTCCACGTCCATCTTGATCTCTGTAAAAATGGTATTTGAATATACATGGTAGTATATAAATGCAATGTGCGATTGAGCCACGTTATGTGTCATGACTGGATCGTCGTACTGATCGACCATTGCTTTAATTTTTATTGATTTATTTTAATTGATTTATTGATTTTATTTTCATTTGTGTTTCGGCATTATATTCGGATTATTTATTATCGGATTTTCGTTATTATCCGCGGTTGGTAGAAAGCATAATTTAACCAGCTGTCTGGTGAGTATTCCGCTTTGAGTACGGACATCAACGACCCGGATGTGACCGTCTGACCCATAATGGAGCTTTTCTATGCGGCCAAGTCACCACTTGGTAGGTGGGACACATTCACCGTTAATAAGTACACAATTTCAAAGCTTTGCCGCATAGATACCTCTTGTAAAGGACCTTTAAATAGTCTTCTTTCTATCTGCGGCTGAAATTATGATGGAGAATTTTAATTCTCTCCCATCGATTTAATAAGAATAGCAACTCCACGCCTGGCTCAGGTGTGGCCAGAGTGGGTGCTCCTTTGAGAAAGTGCCTGGAGTTAGGGCTATGAGATCTGATGGATCTTGCGAGAGTGTTGTTAGTGGCCGTGAATTGAGAACGGTTTCCATGCGAATTAATAGTGTTGCAAATTCTTCATAATTAAATGTGTAGTTTCCAGCTACCTTGTTTAATTGGGATTTGAAGCTTTTTAGAGCTGATTCCCATAAACCACCCTTATGAGCAGCTCTTGGGAGGATGAATTGCCAATTAATGCCTTGCGGGGCGTACTTTTGTACAATCTCATGGGAGACTTTTTTAATAAAGTCTACAAACTGCTTTTCTGTGGTCCTTTGAGCCCCGATAAAGGTTTTTCCATTGTCGCTCATAAGTTTGGACGGAAAACCGCGTCGTCTGACGAAGCGAGCAAATGTCGCGAGAAAAGCCTCTTTTGTCAGATTAGTACATAGCTCGAAGTGCACTCCTCTTGTCGTAAAACAGACAAAGAGAGCCACGTCTAAAAAGGCCCAGCAAAATGGCCACCTGTAATAGTGAAAGGCAGAGCGAAGTTGCAGCATTCCGGTGGAAGTGCTGCCATTGAACATATTATATAAGCGATTACCCTAAGTGCTGGGGGGTATGATGAAAATCGCTGAAGGGTGTCAGTATCATCCAATGTCGTGTGAAAGGAGTCGATATTCGGACATTCTGGGGCAGTTATGTTGCGCATGGGCCATCATGGCCAAGAATCGGGAGATTCTGTTAACCATCGAGGACCATTTCAGCAAAGAGTGGTGGTTGCAAGGTGTAGAGACTTGCACCCTCTTGTACCTAGATCAGCAGGATTGTCAGCACTGTCTACGTGTCGCCAAGTGGCTGTTCCCACTAGGTCAAGTATTTAAGACGTGCGATTGGAAATATACGTCTTCCATGCATGTGGAGGTTTTTCTAACCAGGCTAATACAATTTCGGAATCAGACCAGCAATACAATTTATATTTTGCCATATTTAGACGCGTTTGCACCATGGATACTAGTTTGGCTAGCAGTAGCGCACCACATAATTCCAGTCGTGATAGAGTTATTGTTTTTAGCGGCATCACAGAAGCCATGTAGTTCGACTTTGTGCTGGGGCATAATTTATCCATAGAGGGATTTCTATCTGTGAGATATCATTCAGATTACACGCGAACTGGGACCACTTTTCTAAACAAAGTGGTTTCACTTGTTCATCCCAGTCAGTTCCGTCTAGCCACAATTATTTTACTGGAATTTTTGCTTGTATCATAATTGGCGAAAGCCATTCTGCGGGGTCGAAAAGTTTTGCCGCCGAGGATAAAATTTGCCTTTTTATTATAGCTGATAGTGCGAATATTGACTCATTATTGTATGAAAACTGGTCAGATATCGCATTCCATTGTATCCCCAAAGTTTTTGTTGTGCTTTCCTTTTCGAATTTAAGGAAATTAGTGTCTAATAGATTTTCTTTGGGTATGTCCTTTAAAATATTAGGGGGGTTCGCGGTTATCTTTTTCAACGGAAACCATGCTGTATTGAGCGCTTGTGCTAGTGACTCGCATGCCTGTGGAAAACGGTGGCTTCCACACAGAATGTCGTCTACATACGTTTGTGTTTTCAACACTTGTGTGGCCAGAGGAAATTCTGACTTTGTGCCAGTTCGTGGAGTGTATGAATGGCTAGGTATGCGATACAGTTTACGCCAAAGGTTGCTGTTTTTAATCTAAAGTCGCGTAATGGACTATTGGGAGTTTTTCGGAAAATAATTCGCTAAAAATCGTGATCCTCTTTATGTACGACTATTTCCTGATACATTTTTTCAACATCCCAATTGAAAACGTATTTGTATATACGCCAGTTTAATATGAGAAGTATTAAGTCTGGCTGAAGCGTGGGTCCCGTAGGGAATTCTACGAATTTGATGCTTTTGATGCATTAAAGACAACTCTTACCTTTTTGGTTTTTTTGTCTGGCTTTATTACTGCATGATGTGGCAGGTAAAATGAATAGTATTTACTTTTTAAAATTTTTTCGCCAAGGCTGACTTCCTCTATGTGGTCTAAATGGAGGTATTCCTCTAAAACCCTTTCGTATTCTGGTTTCAGCTCGCCTTTTTTAAGTATGTTTTTTTTCCATACTTAAAAACTATTGAATAGCAGAGGTGTGGGAATGACTTAAACCTCGAGTGTGTGGGAAAATTCTGGCTTCAGTGGTAGTCGTACGAGCGGCCATTATCTAATCGAGTAGTTGCGGATTTGTAAAAATTCTCACAATATCGACCTTCTGAGGTTGTGATTGATATGTGGGGGAGTTCCTCTAATCCCAAAATTTCTTCAGTTGTGTATTGAGGTATTCGTTTGAGATTTCCTCAACTTGAGTCGTCATTGTTGTAACTGGTTCCGCAACTAGTCCACTTAGGACTCATCCGAAAATGGTATTTTGCGTCAGAAGTGTCTTTGTAATTTTCTCAACACCTTTGATTATAATTTGTGGTATGAGATCGCTGCCTAATAGAATGTCTATTTGAGAGGGAGTGCTGCAGTTGAGGTCTGCTAACTTAAGGTGTGAAACCTTTTGCCAATGCATGCTATTTATAGCACAAAAGCTTCTGCTTGAATACGCTTATCCGCTTGGGGGGAAACAAGAGTAATGGGGCAGATTTTGTGTGGGTTTTGTACTACTCTTCCACCCATTTACGTAATTTCAAAAGTATCTAGTTTTGTTGCCAGTTGTAGCCTACTTTGTGCCCTAGACGCTATAAATGATCGGTGCGATCCTTGGTCTATTAAGGCCCTAAGTTTAAGCAGTTCTCCTCGGAGTTCGATGGAGGCCACTGGTGTGGGTAATAATACACTGCTTTGCTTTTCGCTGTGTAGCGTCTGAGTTTTTAAAGCCCTCTTGACAATTTTCGGAATTTTGTAAGTTGGGGTTTTCTGTTCCAACTAATCCTCAACTCTTTTATCATATTGGGCATGCATTCATCCGACCATAAAACGTCTACAAAGAAGCAGATGCATGCTCTTTGAATAGCTCTGCCGGCAATCCATCGGCCCCCGCCGCTATGTTGTTATTCGGACAGGTAATTGCTATTGGAACATCTGCTCTATCGGCATCGATTGCGGAATCGGGTTCGCCTTCTCCTGGCATTATATTTTCACTGCCATTCAGCAGGCTGGAGAAATGTTCCCTCCATAATTTTAGTATGCTCTGGACATCGGTTACTTCATCACCTCTGGAGCTTCTACAAGAGTATGCTCCGGTCTTGAAACTTTCTGTTAACATCCGCATTTATTCGTAGAATTTTCGAGCACCGAGATAGGGGTGTCGGCCAGCTTATCAAGCTCTTCGTACTCACGCATTTCGGCCTCTTTCTTTTTCACTCTGTAAATGCGTCTCGCTTCCCTCTTCAACTCTCGGTATCTATCCCATCCCGCACGTGTTGTGGTTGATCACAACGTTTCGAGGTAGGCAGTCTGTTTTCTCTCCGTTGCGAAACGGCACTCCTCGTCGTCGTACCAACTGCTGAAACGCCGTCCCACAGTTCTCTTATACCAGGTAGTTGACAACTGCTCTTAGAGAGCAGGAGCGTAAGTAGAGTAGAAGATCGCTAACTGTTGTAACTGCATCTTCTCGACGTCGAACTTTCCTTTGGTTTGTTGACGTACGTTTTTTAGTGCACAAAGGCGGGTGCGAATCTTCGCTGCAACGTACGCACATCTAAAACACTGGAAACGTGTCTTTCGTTTATCACAACATGATGACAAGAGTTAACTAGATGAATTTCCTTACTACTATAAATAACCATATTTGGGGCTCCGGCGAAGTGGATCAGCCTCAACCCATTTGGTGATGTTTCATCCTGGAGGTTGAGTTTAATGATCGTAGTGCAAAGGTACCTTCTTTACCCAACCTGGCGTTAAAGCCGCCAAGCACGATTTTGATATCGTGGCGGGGGCATCTCTCATAGGTGTGCTCAAGTCAGACTTAATTTTTACATGAAGTAAAAATTAGTCAAAAAATATATTTTAGAGCTGCACCGACATATGTACTCTTTATTAATTTTTTTAAGACTGACTTATTACATGGTTCTTAATTCTATTTATACTAACTCGTACGCTTACTTATTAATAGTTGTTAATTTGTTTAGATATAATATATTGTTTATTTAGGTTTGTTTACATAAATCTTGGTGCTGCTTATGCTACTGAAATGCTGGTTGTTTATTAGTAAATAACTCTTTGTGTTGGTTTTGTTTGTTGTACTGACAGTGCACTTCTATATTTCCCACTAAGGTTTGTTTTGGTATATTTTCGTTAATGTTGTTCTGTTTACTGAAACATAATGGTTTTTTTGGCACTACTCTTATAAGGAATACGTTTTTTAACTCGCTCACAGAAGGCATTTTTGGTCACATCGTCCTTCTCTACCGTCGAGGTGTGGGCGCAAATCACCGATATGTTGAAGAACTTCGCTTTGATGCAGATTGTGGCTAGACGTTTATCCACAGGAATGAATGTTAGTACTCGGCGACGGAGAGTCTCTCCCACCAGGAATCCCACAGCAACTTTGCGCTGCTTTATATGGTCACTGCATGGCTTACTCTCGTCAGCCCTTGTCCCGTCCTTCGACTTGAAAAAAGTGCATCATGTGGACCCTCGAAAGGCTTACGCATTATTTATATGGTGTCAGGGAATTAAACATTTACACCTACCATCAACCTGTCAGATCGCCACGTGAATCCAAAAATAAAAAGGTTTCCATCTTTCAGAGAATCATATCCCGCAAAACTTCACTATAAGCCAGGGAAAGATAATTTGGTAGCCGATGCTCTATCACGCCAGTTTATAAATTCTTTAGATCCTAAACCCGAGTCAGATGCCGTCACTTTTCACAGAAAGCAATCACCTACATCATAAAAACAGTCTCTAAACGGGGAAATTCTGGGTTCAGGCAATCATACGTTGAAGAAAACATTTATGCTCTTCGAAAACAAATTACTTCATTTCCTTATATTTACTAATAATGAATCTGTTCAAAATTCTAATAAAAACTGATGAAGTTTGCGGGTGTGCAACCAATCCCTTCTAGAACCATAACCAACCACATTTTGCAAGTGGTCAACCTGTTCTGCGATAATGAGAAATCCTTTAATTCAAACACGATAAGAGCTTGTCTTAGAGATTTCTTCAGCACTGATATCGTAAATGCTTCTCCCCGTCACAGTACCATTGAGCAGAAAGGACAATTGGGGTGGTCGAAACTATTCTCATCAAGTCAAATAAAAGCCTAAGTAAAAAACTCATTCTTATTTACGCGGAAGGTGTGGTCCAAGAAGATCTAGGCTCCTCGGTTAGGGTAAATAGTAGAACAGTTCATTAGAATTATCTGCATTAGTTTAAACCAATAACTATAAGTTCTCTCCTCGTCTCCACCCGCCTTTGTTTCTCTAGACTGCCAATCCTTGCGTTATCTTTGGCTTCGACACTTACGAACGCAAAATTGTGGACTAATCTCACTCGGACCGTTTACCGATTATGGATGGCGATATAGCCCTATGGGAATCATATGTTTACGTCAGGCACACGACAAATATTTCGGCCTATGCCGAATAGACGCTGTGTCCTGCAAGTTTAACCCCACAACCAYATGACAAAATTGATTATGACTGACCTCAAACGAATTGACAAGCTCTTCCGAACAGTAACAGGACCAACAAGATATCAACGAAGCTTGAACATCTTTAGAACTGCCCTCAAGGTAGAAGCAGGTTCACCTGGTTTTAAGGACTTTCAAAAGGTAACGATAGAACTTGATAAACTTAAAGGCATTTACCAATTAATTCCCAATTACAAGAGCAAATTATCGAGTTAACTAATAACAAAAATAAAGGAAATAGATACCGTGCACGTTTATGACATTTCTTTGGCCAATAAAAGAGCCATTATCAATGATCTAGATAATATAATTTTATCAATCACACTAGCACAGCGTTACAGCAAAATGCAGAACAACATTTACAATGCAACAGTAACACATGACAACGCTACTGTTTTACTAAAGAGAGGTACTTATCCAGTAACGCTTTCGAGTGAATCTAGTGTTAATGGGACGATTTACACAAATAGCAACGACATCCCAATAAGAGTAGCACGACATCCTCGGACCCCTCAAATAAATATAACCGAACACGACGATATAGTGAGTTTACGAAGTTCAATGTTATGGCAAAAGTTGCGCTTGGCCCGAGTCAGCAGCTGGTAGCGGATGGCTTCAGGTAGCGTAGATTGCTGATTTTGAGTCTAGAATATTGTTAGTATTAAGCTGGTACTCACTCACATGTGTATCGTTTATGGCCCTTTTAGGGTGGATAGCTCTTGTTCAATTAGGTACGTTGGTGATTTGTCAGAATATGTGAATTCCAGTCTTGCTATAATTGCCTCAAAATTTAAGACTATGCTGAATGATGATAATAGCGTATCGGCGGCACCGTAGATTTATTCATGATGATAGTCACAGCTTGATAATGGCGTGAGCTACCATCGTGACCATTAAATATTTCGAATGCGTTATGTGCCGCCTCACGCTAGAAAACATAATAATCAGTTTGTCCTGAAAATACATTACTACTAGAGTGAATTTTTTTTTCGAATCTTATCACCACCGGTTCTTTTGACAAACGTCCTATACTAGTTTTTTCTCAAATTCTCTTCTCTGAACCCCCAATGCCGCACTAACATCTGTATTCACTATCTAAGTTAGGCTTGATTCGTTCATTTCAATTTTTTATTTTATTCTTTCGGATATGTTATTATTCTCAAAGTTGGAAACTAGTACAGAGAGGTCTGCTATGGATTCCAATAATAGGTTTGCATAAATGCCATATTTCCGTTAGCGGATGTGAAATGGCATGTTTGACATCATCTTTTATCTTCACGTTCGATTGCAGGTTCCCTTTTTTCTTTTTGATATGAATTTCTCGTAGATTTTATTAAAAATTTTCGATTAAATAAAACTTTTGTTCATGACCCACTTTGAGCGCCAATTATAAAAAATAACTCTTAATTTTTGTGTTTACTTCATTTATTTCAAATGGAGTACCAGCTTCATTCTAACTATACTCTAGATTAAAAAAAATAAGCAAATTACACGCTCTGAAGCCATCCGCAGCCAGCTACACTGCAGTTTCCTGTTTTACCAGCGTAAGAAAACTGACTCGGGCTACGCGCCACTTTTACCGTAACATTGAACGTTGCAAACATTCTAATGATCAGGCCACACGCAACTTTGGCGTAATACTAAACTGTTAAACATTCTTATGATAGCTTATTCAAAGGATTCGCATAGTAAATAAGCGAATCTGTAAGCGTAAACTCCTTTACATTGGAATTATCATTATTTTCTTATTTAACAATCAAAATGGGCGAGTACCCCTGCGAGAAGTTACGATATCTGAATCGTCATGAGATGTACGCTTCGTTGTGCGATATTGGCAAAATGTCAATATTAAAAAAGTGAGATCAAGTTTATTCATGTGTAATAGTAGTCTGACCAAGAATATCGTTAACAAAATACTTCGAGTGTGAACCGTAGTAATTACTTTTTTTTATTTTTTTATATTGGAAACGGTGGCAACATTGTTTATGGGCTTCATAACGGGGCATCTATCAAGAATGATAGAAACAAGATTGGGCAATGATGTGTGGAATACAATGCAGAGAACGTTTAATATAGAGAAGGTTCAATTGCGGACAGGCGTGTGAACTGTCAAGRGCTAACAAAATTCTATTAGTGGATTTCACCACTTTTGGCTCGGAAGGAGAAATTTTAACAGAGATGAGTGAACAGAGCTGAGCATTGAATGAAAATTATGCTCAGAAATATACATTGCTTTTACAGGCGCGTGTTAGCCTTTTGGCTTATATTTTTATACGTTTACATGCTATCATATCAATTGATATGAATATCATTTTGCGAATTTTTGTGAATTCATGCAAAATTGATACCATAATTATTGAATTACGATATTTTCATGGCAATATTTGTAGTTAATGTCCAAATAAAAGCTAATTTTTAAATATTTCTTATCATTGGTAATATTATATAATTTCGTATGCATGTATATATGCTATATACATACATATATRAAATATTATCGTAATATCCTAAAAACATAATATATTACAATAATAATATATGTATGTACATAAATCACACCTCTTATCATTTAAAACTTTCAGACGCATCTATCCGGCAGACA